>NW_028277324.1:0-232629 GCF_059751315.1 Micrasema longulum
ATCGGTTTCGAAATCAACCCACAGTTAAAACTCAGAGAAGTTTTATACCAAAATCTAATTCAATCCCAGAAATGTCCGCAAAGAGAATATAAATGATTTTTGATTGTAGTCTATAGCGATAATTCCGCAGTCATTGGAACGATTGCGATAATTTAATAGAAGTTTGCAATATTGCTAGAGCCACGCAAGCGCTACACTACTGCTATTTTTATCGTGAATAAATTTTATTAGCATGAAAAATTTCTTAGCTTTGTATGCAAAATGCTAAAAAAATATTTGTTTCAATTTAAATATTCGTAGTGTAATGGTCAGTGCATGTTCCTACTATGCAAGTGCTATAAGGTTCAATTTCGAGATGATTGACATTAAATTTTATTAAAAAGTATGTTTTGACACCAGAGTATTGCATGATCCCTGTACTGGGACCTGAAGCGTAAGTCTTTCGTGTCAACAAAAATGATTGAGACACGCTGTGGTTGGTGTGCCAATGAAGATGAACTAAGCTAATTACAAAAAAATACCTTTATTCCAGAATTTTGAGATTCTGTATTCCTTTTGAATTATTTTCTTAAATAATCTTTCAGATTATTTTACCCTTATTTGCTTATTTTTGTGTTCAAAAGAATCTTGACTAGAGTTCTGTGTGAAATAATGAAAATAGAAGTTGAATTAGTGGCTTCCCTCTCTACATTCAATGATTACAATTTTTTAGCATCTTTCAAAAATGCATTATTTTTTATCCAGTGCGATTTATTATTTTTCAAAACAAACATGTACACATTTTTCAAAATTTATTGGGAGTTTTTCGTATTCGTGTTTATTTAGAAAATCTGGATGCTTCAACTTTTCCATTCCAGATCTTATAAGCAATTTTCAGAAATGATATTCAAACGTGATCAGCTATTGTCTTTCATTGTTTATTGATTTTTTTAACCCTCAAATCCGACAGATTTCGATGAAATGTTATATTTGGCCCATATTATTGTAGGATGTAAAAATATGCACCTAAAAGGTCAATCAAAGATGCTAGAACCTCTTAAAATTTGAATGAACAGACGCATGCCAAAAATATCATGGATGGAAATGGTAAAAAGTGTAGAGGTACTTACTTACAAGAGCAAGAGTGGATCACGAGCTAATTGTACCAATTCAAATAAAAACTATGACATTGTCAAACGGCGTAAAGTTGCTTACTTAGGGCACATTCATAGAAACATGTTTAGACTGCTGTAACTGTGAAAGACAAAATATTGGGACACCGAGTAATGGAACGACGCCAAATGTCACGGTTTCGTAACATACGGGAGTGGACTGGTATCAGAAACGTCGGGGAATTATTCCACACGGTGGAATATACAGAGGTCTACTTCATGATGATAACCATCGTCCGGGGGAACTGATAGGGTACATGAAGAAGAAAAAGTATGCTTTTCTCGATTGGCATGACGAATTTTTTAAAATTACGACATTCTTTGCAAATCGTAGATTATTTTGATAGAAAATTAATACCTTGTTGGGAAAAAACTGGGTTTGAACCTTCAATCTCTAAACCAACCGGTTTCAAAATAAATTGAAATTAGCAAGAAGTCTTAACAGTTGCTTTTGCTATTGTAAATTATTATGAATGCCAAATGCGAATGCTAAAGATTCTACTATTCTATAGTGTATAGATGCACAGTTCACCAATATTCCACACTCCATGCAACTGACAATCAAAGGTAATTCTAATCGATTATTCAGACTAGCGCTCTGGCTTTACTGGGTTAGGGAAACATTCCCATAAAACATAGTTGGCCAATTCGATTTTATGGTTTATAGTTTTCGAATAAATAAATTTCGTACGCTCGTATTCATACGTTTTATTAATGTAATTCACTTATCACATAATTACATATATCCACGAAAACTCAAACATCATTATTTTGTTTGACGTATCTAAACGAGCATAAAGCACTGAGTTGATAGTATTAAAGTAATTAGTCATATCATAAAAAATAGGAATAAAATAAATTATTTTTACATATAAACTGTCGGTAATCTTTCTGTTAGCGGTAATTGTCCAAGCATTTTTTTCTAGATTCAAAATGGATAATATTGCATTTTTTTTCATTAAGTGTAAGTAAGTTTGTGTTTGTCCATTTATTCAACATAGTAAGGTCTTCGTTTATGTCATTGTTTGTTAATACGTCTGTTTGATTTTTATAGAAAAGTCCAATATCGTCGGCATACATAATAATTTTCCCTTTAAAATTATACAGTGATAAGTCATTAATATATAAAATATATAATAGTGGACCCAAAATGGATCCATGTGGGACTCCAAAATTTACTGTTTGTATTTTACTTTTTTTTTCATTAACAAAGGTGTACTGCTTCCGATTTGTTTAATCGTTTGCATTCTTGAGATTTTATGTTATTAATGAAAAAGAAAAATAATGCCATATATTACTTTTTAAATAATACGTTTTTTGAAGCAATATGAAAACAAGAATAATCTTAATAACACCTTAACTTTAACCATATTATGAGTACCTACTAATTGTCCTTATGGACAATGGCAATAGACTCTACACTTTAACCGAGTAGTAGGCAGAAGTACATAGTATTAGAAACAAGTACGTCCCGAAACCGGTTGACATAAAAGTGGGTAAGTCATTAAAACTAATATTTACTAAAATGAAGTAAAATAAGCGTGTAACCCGTTATCCCTTCTCTTCTGATATTTTTGAGAAACAAATCTTCGACTCACAGTTTGGAAAGCGCCCCATTTTATAAGATTACTGGAGTTTGCTAAATCGGCACCCAGCACACTGTTTAACAGCTACCCTTATTGTACGAAGGTGCGATAATACTCGCATACCCGTCTGACACAAGACAGATGTACAGCGAACACTTGTACTGGCAGCGAGTACCTGGCGCCGTCGTACATTATGTAAAGGTAGCCGAAACGGGCGGAAAATATTTAATTAAATCCAAAGGAGAAGCGCCACCATCAAACAAGCCGCGAGCCGTATTGTTGGATTGCCTTATCACTGAGTGGAGAAAACAACCAGTGGCTTTCGAAACTGTTATGTTCAAAATGAATCCAATGAAATTGTAGAACTTTTTTTATGTTTAAATAGGAGTTGCAGTTTTATTGACCTTGCCTATAATGTACGAGGTTTATATTTCAAATGTGGACTTTGTTTCTTGGCTATCTATATCTTAAAAGTATCGAAAAAGAAAGGGAATTTTTGTTGTGGATCTTAATAAGAACTTCTTAGCATTTGCTTAGTAAAGAGGAAACTACAAAAAAATATATTTCAAGAGAAGGGGTACTATTGATAGATATCAGTAGGCCTTCCGTTTCACTAAAAGAGATCGCGGTATTTTGTATCCAGTAACTCAATCACAAATAACTATCGACGTTCTTAAAAACGTGATAAGCATTTGAGCAATCACAATGAATAATAATAAACATGCTTAAGTTATCGCAGTTATAAGTCAACGCTCGTGTTGGTTTGTTTTTTGTTTTCCTCGTAAAAAAATACAGTTCACTGGCGAAAAATCGGCGTTTACTATTAAAAATAATACAATATATCGCATTTGCAAAACAGTAAAGAATATTTTATACAATGAAGTGAAAAGTAAATTAAAATTACTATAGCAACTACTTTTCTTGACATTTGGCTTGCTAACCGCCGGCTTAATGCAAAAAATAGTATAATTAAAAAAATTAAATAAATAAAAATAGCAGTTTTGAAATATTTTCCATATTTATGTCGGTGAAATTCAAATATGTGATTGCACATTAGGATTCTACGTCGCGAAGCGTAAATATTTTGACATTTAATTTTAGGTGTTCACGGATGTTCCATTGTGATCGCGAAGACTATAAACAACCATGGTGAGAAATTGTTATCACGTCACTTATTGGCACGTTGATAGTTATTTGTGATTGCGCTACTCTTACCGATTATTGTCCTTATTACCTGTACTATCTTGACCATGAAAGATACTGCCTTTTGTGATAAGTCAGTGTGACTTATTGAATAATGGATTTGCCTTAAATCCTCACCAAAACTTTTGCATCGCGCCTCCAGGTTATTTCTTTTAACGCTGAAATAAGGACAATGCATTAACAAGTGAGGAATAAAATTGTAAGACTCACCCGGACATGTGTGAGACCCATCATGACGTATGCTGTGGAAGCGCGGGCTGACACTGTTCGTATCAAAGGGCTACTCAGAACTGCTGAAATGAAGTTCTTAAATTCCATTACTGGAAAAACTTTCCGAGACCAAATTCGTAAAAGTATAAGTAGAGATACGTGTGGAATAATGTTGTACGATGGAGCAGATCCAGACGAAGATACTGGAGAGATCATGTGAACAAAATGAGCAGCGATAGACTTGTGTACACTACAGCCAATGAAATTCCATCTAGACAACGTCTGCCTGGAAGAAATCAGAAGAACATGTAGTTTCCTTTAACACATATCTTTTAAGAAAAAGAAAAAAAAAGGTAAAGACCTACCCAAAAACCAATTCCCAGTATTGCTTGACCAACCATCGTCTTAAGAATAGTGTAGAAGGCGAATCGTGTATTTGTTGTATAACAAATACACGTATGTAAACAATAAAATAATCAAACCATCTAAAATACTGGTTTCCTTGCACGGATGTCAAATGACCTTAATTCCGTATTAGGAAGTAAAAAGAACACTATGCACAACTACTATAAAACAGAGGCATCTTTATGTTCCATTAGTAGTTCAGTAAAATACAGAGTAGTTAGGTAGTGTTCAGCTCAGACATATAGTAGATTTGATCAGTTCAATTTAATTATAGTCGTTACTCTCGCTCTCATAACAAATTACGTAATAAATACACGTCAAAACAAAACAACGTTTTCTTCTGTCAACTCCAACTGGTGTAAGAGTCCTCTGCATCAACAGCATAAAATCCAACAAAATAAAAAAAATCATAAAATACGACAGTTTATTTCATCATCGTGTTTATTTCCCTATCCGAACTCAGTTGTGCATAGGGAACTGCATTGGTCCTTCCGCTGCAGCGTATCTAAATATGTTATGTTGTAATTTGAAATCAGTCTTACGCTTCGTGTAATATTGACAATAAAATATTGTAATTTAGAACTACAGAGGAGATGGACTGATGACATTATTGAACTCGTGGCAAATGGGAGGAAACAGAGTGTGGACGGAGAAACATGGAAAAATTTGGAATAGGTCGGTATCCAGCAGTGGAGAGAAGCGGGCTGATAAGAAGAAGAAAAAAATATTTACAATATCTTACATAATGAGAAAAGCCATATTTCTGCAGGTTTCTAGATCTACCTGTATTTCACTTAGAAAACATTTAAGATAAAAATATTATATTTTTACTTAGTGGTGTGGGTGTTGGATTTCATCCGTTAAATACTTGAATTAAACCATTTTGTATTTTGCGGAGTTTTATATTTAGAGCTAAGTCTCTAGTGGATTAGTGCCAGAGAAATTTTTGATGATTGTTTTTTTTATTCACCACACAAGTTCTTGTATAATGTCAGCACTCTTTGTTTATGGGTGTGAATCCTGGCACTTTATTAACACTTAACAAAACAACCAACTTAGGACGCCGAATTAAAATGGAAAGATGCGAAAAATCTTGTAGGCGACAAGGTCTCCTGAAGGCGTCTGGTAATGTTTACATGCTCCTTTTAAAAGCATTTTTTATTTTATTGATTTATTAGTAATATAGTACATACCTTTATTAGGGACCGAGACACAGTTCATAGTGATATGGTCAGGAACGACCCTTGCCTGTGAATTTGCCCCGACTCGCTAGAAAATCCGTGTTGAGTCGGGGCATTTAAAATACATTCATAACCATACGTATATATACCTATTAGAGTATATTATAATTAGCAAAGTGCAAAAACTTTGTTCCAAAAACAGAAAAAATCTAATGTACGAAGCCTATGTAAACACTAAAATATGTTATACGCAACTACTATGAGGAACAGAAAATCAAAATGACTTAAACAGACTAAAAAGACAACAAAACAAAATATTAAAGTTTGTAAATGACCTACCCTATCTAACAGTAACTAAGAAACTTTTTAAACAAACTAAGCAGTTAAATGTAACTGAACTCTTTAAACTAGAATCCTTCATATATATTTATAAGTTAGCCACTGATGCAATTATAGACGAAGAACTAAAACTTTTAAAAAAAAATAGTAAATATGAACACATTACGAGAATATCAGTAAAATATCATTAAAACCTTCTAAAACGAGACAAGGACAGTCGACATAAATTTATTTTTTTATTTTATTTATTAATTACATTATACGAGTACATACATTTGTTAAGGACAGAGGCACAGTTTATAGCGACACAATCACGAACGACCCATGTCTGTGAACTTGCTCCGACTCGCTAGAAAATCCGCGTTGAGTCGGGGCACTTGTAATGCATTCATAATCATTCACACACATGTTATTCGCACATACATATTTATATTATATTTTATACATACATATACATATATATTAAGTTTAAGTTTATACACATCATTGATACTTTATACATTATTACATTTAACATTTATAAATACATATTAATCATTTACCAGTTAGTCCACATTTGATCGCGGAAATTCATTCCCGTTTGAGCAAACTAGTTACTCAAACCAGATTTGAATTCTGAAAATGACTAATATTTCTTTGTTACCTGATCTAGTAAATTAAAAATTCTTGGACCTACCACAGAGAAATGTCTCTTTGCCAAAGTTATTTTACTTTTTGGTACGTAGTAATTTTTTAAATTAATAAACAAGGACTGAAATTAAACAATAAACAACCAGACAAAACTAAACTAAAGACTCGGAAAATCTTTGCAAAAGATGTTGAAAATATAATCATTAACAGTAGAATGTGAATTTTAAAAGTAAAAATATTTTGTTCAATGTATGTAACCCGTAAGGGTTCATCAATTAAATTAAAAATAAAAAAATAAAAATTCGCATATACATATTCATATTATATTTTATACATACATACATATTAAGATTATTCATGTTATGAATACTTAATAATATATTATACCACTTATTACATTTTTATTACATTTTACATTTTACATTTATAAATACATATTGGTCGTTCACTACTTATTTCACATTCTTTCGCAGTAATCCATTCTCGTTCAAGGAAACCAATTACTCAAACCAGATTTGAATTTTAAAAATCACTCAGACTCCTTTGTCCCTGATCCAGTAAATTAAAAATCCTCGGACCTACCACAGAGAAATGCCTCTTAGACGAAGTTGTTTTACTTTTTGGTACATAGTAATTCACGTTAGACGAATGTCTTTTTTTGTGTTCTTTGTTTACCAGAGGTCCAAAAGTTGATCAGACATGACTTAAAGTAAATATGTCTAATTAAAAGGACTTTAGCCTATTTGAACAATAAATCAAATGAAAAGGTAAGAGGATATTTAAATATTATTTTTAGTATTGTATTTTGGGTTATCATAAGCAATCTATAGATTTCCTGAACACAACCACCCCATCCTATTATACCATATGTTGCCACTGATTGGAAGAATCCAAAATACACCGAACGAAGAGTGCTGTGATCTAACACATTTCTTAAGTTGTAGAATACATATATTAGTTTTCTTAATCTATCAGTTGTTGTGTCTATATGAGAGTTCCAGCGAAGAATTTGGTCAATGACAACTACAAAATATTTTATGTTTTCTGTCTGATTTATCTGTGGACAGAATGTGAATAATGTAAATGCGGAAAAGAAAAAGATTGAATTCATTAAAAACTTGTTTTTTTACCAAGGCTTCGCATCCCTGGCTCCACATCATGCCGTCTGTCTAGCAACCAGAAGTTAAGATATATTGAGCAAGTCTGATGTTAATAACGTTAGTAATCATTGCAGATATTCGTAACCAGTGGCGTTTACCTTCTCCATAAACATCCCCGTGTTTCTGTGACGTCACATGCCACGCAATCTCCTTACTGGGCCGTAATTTAGTGCGGCCTTACTCTTGCGCGTGTTTTGTATATCGCCCGAGATACCATCCGCCGAGGCGTTATTAACGCGACGTGATCAGTAAACACCGCGAGAAACGATTTATGGCCTGTAAAATTAAGACTAAACATTTTTTTAACGAGGCACCTTGTGGCCGACGTAGATGATAATATGCCCCACTAAAAATATATTTTAAGAAAATGTCTTTTATTATTATTATTTATTTTTTTTACATCTGTTATTGACGTATTTTTGTTTTTATTTGGGTATGTTCAAGAATGTTATTTTTTGATACCATATTTCAGCGAGGTTACAAATTATTGAAACTTAAAATTGCGTGAAATCATCAGATTATTCTGGCAGATGGCAGAAGGGATTATCGTTCATTTCCAAAAATGCTCATGAGAGCTGAAATAAGTCTTTGATTCAATCTTCAAACCAAAATATTTAAATAAAATTAATATAAAACAACTGTTTTTAACCACTTTCTTTTTCTATTAAACGGGTTTAAAGCAACAAGATTCTTTATCAACGTAAACTTAACTAATGTTTCTTATCCTATTTAATTTTAACAGTGATTACTGAATATTATTGAATAAATATACACCGAAACATTTGGAGCTAATAAATCAGGTCTTTTTCTCATTTCGTTTTTGTAAAGATGTGAAGTGTTAAGTGAGATGGATACAATTTTTAAAACTAGACAGGAGTGAACTTAAGGAAATAATGTTAATTTATTTAATTATGAATTGCTTTTATAATTTCTAAGATTTCTTAGTTGTTTCTTTTAAATATTTTAGTTTCAATATGAAGAACTTTTAATCCAATGTCCCTATTAAAAGTCAGATTTTTTTCTGTTCTTTCTTCGTGTTGGAAATAAAATACTGAAATTTTACAACAAAAAGAGAAATTAATAAGCAATACATTATTTTAAAAAATGAAAAAGTAACTAAATAAACCCTTGTTCCTGTCTAGTTTAAAAGATTGCATCCATTTCACTTTACACTTTACATTTTTACAAGAATAAAATGATAAAAAAATCTATTTTTTTGTTCCATATGTTTTGATTTATATTAATTCGATAATATTTAGTAATCGCTACTAAAATAATATAGGAAAAGATTCATTTTTTTAACTTTACCTTGATAAAGAACCTTTTATAGCTTTGAAATCGGTCACTAGAAAAAAAAAGTAGTTAAAAACAAAGTTTTTTTATATTTATTTCATTATAATGAATAACGACACAGCTTCGAATATAAATTTCAATAAATATTTTAGTCTTTTAATCTAAATATCCAGTTAAAATCTAAAAAGGTAAGTAGCTAAATTAACTTAAACTGGACCAAAAACTAAAATACTTAAGTTTATAGATTGAATCCAAGTATTATTTCAGCTCTGCTGAAAATTAAAAAAAAAACGACAATGGTCCCTTCTGCCATCCGACTACTGATTCATTCCAAGAAGAACTATCTCACTTAAGAAATAATTCAAGAAAAATAATAAAATTAAAAACCTATTTCATAAAGATTTTTCCGAGAAACGTATTTATAAAAATACACTTACTTGCATTTTTAAAAATATTTATATGATCATTATGCCACTATCCTCACCTGATGATGCAATTGGTAATCATTTTTAAATGACACAATGGCGAAGTAATTAGTTGTATGCTTCGGACGCCAGTTTAGGTACCAAGAAATTCCATGCCTATGATTTCAGAAGAATGCAAAATGCTAGCTACGAGCTCACCCAGATGCTTACGGGTCATGGTGGGTTCATGAGCTACCTGCATCGCTTCAAGCTCTCCAAGATCTACAGCTGCTCACGCAACGATGAAACTCCTCAAGACGTCCCTCACCTATTGATACATATCCCCTTTTTCAGCTTTCAGAAACAACAGCTGGAGGCACGATGCAGAAGCCAGGGTGAAGATCTACGCAACATCCCATCGGTGATAGGTAATAAAGAACTCACACGAGAGGTAGTATCATACATGGTCAAAATAGTGCAGGCAATTGGTAAAATAAACCAAAGTAGGGAATGATACGCCGAACACTCTGCTAATGAAACGGAAGGCCTGCTTTCATTTATGTAACAAAGCTGTTTATTTTATGCGTGAAAGAATAATTATTTTTAAATGTTTTACAAAGAAAATCTAGAAAAAACCTTTATGATTTTTTTTTTAAATTGAAAACGATCCGATCGGAAATTTTCAAAAACCCATTTAAATATCATAACTCAGAAACTACGCAAAATCACGGAACACACATGGGAGTGATTCGGATACCCCTCAATATGAGGCACCTTCACTTTACCTTTTCACATTACTTCTCCGACTATCATGTATATAATACTGGTTCTTGATCAGCTTAAATGGTAAAGTGCTTTAGAATTAAAATGAATAAGAAATGAGAAAAGGCTACAATTCGGACCATTTGCAAACTACCCTCTTTGGTGTAAATAGTTGTTACCTAAATAATGTAATGCTTGCTTAACCAATTGTTACATATTATTCGTTAGCAATTTATTTTGTTAATTAATTTTTTAAGTTGTTCGTTTTTTACGCACTTAATCGTTTACCAAAAAAAACATTTATACTTAAATATCGACCGCTGGAAACCATTATTTTAAATAGCTTTCAAAATAATATTTAAAACATTTTCAGTTTCCATGGTGTGAAGTGCTCAACTTAGCAGAGTACATTATTTTTAAAAACAAAATTTACGAACGTTTCCGTTTTTCTTTTCTTTTCTGAACGCAATGTACGTATATTTTTAAATACTCGAATAGATAGAGACGTGAAAAAACATTTTTTATACTATTATAAAGTTTTTTATTAAATTGAGATTACTGAATTTTTACACTACAATTTAAGTCATTTCAATGAAAATTCAAATATTTAAAAAAAGATTTTAGTCCAAGTTATTAGATTGATAGTTGACTCCTTGTCTTCAAATACTGCCTCACGGTGACCACGAGTTCTTCTTAGTGTATCTAAAATCAATGAAACAAAAAAAATCTAGCGCTTTAAAAATATCTTCAAAATATAAATTATATACAATAAAAATATATAAGAAAAATATCGAAGCTTTTTTTTTTACCAAAACTTTTTTTACAGGCAAATAACGATGCCTCTATTTTGCTCCGTTAAAAAAAGCTTCGATAAAACACTAGAATTTTTTTTCATTGATTTTAGATAAATTACTAAGAAATAGTAACAGTCACCATAAGGTGCTATTTTGAGAGCGGGTGACAATCAAGCTGATAACATGGTCAATTTTTTTTTTAAATTCTTGAAATATTGTATGAAAATTGATATTATGAATTAAATTTAAAAAATATAAAATATCAAAGAAAATAAAAAGTGCTAGTGTTTTCATATCCCTAACGAACCCTAATTCTTTAATGAAAATACATATATGTGCAAGTTCTTTAAAAACATATTTGGTTTACAAAACGGTGAAAACATTTTATGTTATTCTCGGAGTTTTCTGTGTGACATGATAAGTAATACTAAGATAATAAGATCCCATTAGTACAAATCTTGTAGTCTAGTACTGTCATCGTTGAGTCTCCCTCGCTTTTCCCACCTGATCTAATCACCCTGCCCCCGCCCCCGCCCCCGCAGCCCTGACGTCACCGCCGGAAGCGGACATGCCGCCCAAAGGCCGTGTGACAGGAGGATATCCGCCAGATCCCGGATAAGGAAGGAACGCCCGCTAATGTCTACGGGGAATACAGCCTTATTTAAATATCTCAGCGTAATTCAGAGTTAATGCACTCGTTTACGGTGTTTAACTTTACTTGAGGTTAAAAACGTTCCGGTCGTTGACATTACTTTGTTGGATCAAGCGGTTTAACTAACTTTGTATAATATAAGCATGTAAGTTAACATAAGTTTACATCCCAGAACTAACTCGTGATCCCAGCTGCTGCTGCGTCTCGAGCGAATAAAAGCTTTTTTCAAATATTTTTTTGTGAAAACAAGATCAAAACTTGTGTAAACGGAAAAATATTCAGACACACGAAACTCCAGAATATACGTACTGCGTCCTTGACTCCCGGTGGATTGAACTAAAAAAGCGCCCTTTCAAAAAGAAAAATCGTGGTTGAAAATTAAAAATAAATGATAAACGAAAGAAAAGTATTTTGTGGTTTTATTTTGTTATTAAAAAAATAAAATATATAAAGTATGTCTTATAATTTACCCAAATATTTGAATTTCGGTTGCCGTTTCCAACGAGTAACAATATGGAAATCAATTTGGAGTAGAGTGGGTTTCGAACCTCGGACCTCTGGTACGTGAGTCCAAAACACTAGCCAAGTGACGTGTATTGTAATATGGGGGCGATTACAATGGTAAGTCAACAGATTTATCTTCAATTATCTATAAAATTAAATCGAATTTTCCATACGAAAATATATCCGTATGATTTTTTTTTATCAAAAATATGGTTAAAAGCTAAAAATTTTATTAAAATATACATATTTTCTTTAGAAAAGTATACCTTACTTTTAAGACAAGTTATGGTCACTTTGTTATTTCTATTGTGTTTGTTACAAAGCACCAAAGTATTTTTTATCTCTCGTTGAAAATTTTATCTCAAAACGGTTTATGTTATATGTAAATAGAAAATCAGTTTTTAATTATTATACAGGTATTATTCAAATTGCCAATCATCATTATCATTCCCTTTCCGCATCTAATGGTGCATAGGGTACTGCATCGGTACACCAATCACCAACCTTGATCATTTGTTGTTACATTAAGGTAAGATGATCAGTCTTACGCTTCAGGTACCAGTCCAGAGCCTATGAAATATTCTAGTCCAAAAACTAATTTTTAAAATAACTATTTCATGTCAGGAATCGAACCCGAGACCTCTTGCATGGTAAGCATACGCACTGACCACACCACGAGGCTGATTATTAATTAGTGAACTATTAAGGGAATTAAAAAACCGAATTATATTTAATAAACAATGCCATAAAACCTGACGCATAAACTGCCAATGAAAAGAAAAACGGAGTCACAGAATTTATTATTTAAGGGTTACCAAATGAAATAAAAGGAATTAAAAAGCTAGGTATGATTTTTTTGACGAATGTTTGTAAGGTTGTTTAAGATGATATTAAATTATTTTTTATAAGATCCGTGTGAACTATCTTATTAAAGCATAAAAAGTGTTACAAAAGTGATTAAATAAACATTTCAAAATATGTATAATTGGTGTTCTTCACGTTTTTTTTCCCGGAAAGTCAGTGTCTCGCGAAAATAAATTTTAGTTATAAACGCCACAATAAAAGTATTTTTAGAATTTACTGTTAAAATCAAAATTACATAAATAGACTTCAAAGACAGCAAAATAAAATATAAAAGTTGACCTTCTTTATCTTACAGCAACTAAAGAACTCTTTAAACAAATTAAACAATTAATTTTAACGTATTACAACAGAGATGAAGCACATTTTAGAGACGGTACTAGAGACGCCTAGTGCTGATGACTTATGACCTGTTATTGGCTGGTTTGAGTGGCCACTAGTATGTAGGTGAAACAATTCAATTAGATTAATCTCACCCACATAAATAAAGGTTTCAGCTCGTTAACTTCCCAAAACATCAATGTTGATAAATCCATCCAAACAATTAAATCTAACGGAACTCTTTCAACTAAAATTCTTCAAATTTATTCATGATATAGCCACTGATGTAATGGTAGACGAAGAATTAAACTTTGATGAAAAATGTAGTAAACATGGACCAAATACGAGAATATCAGGATAATATCAGATACAACATTTTTCATCTTTTCTATACTCAATATAAAAGTTTTTTGTAGGCGTTGATAATACGCCCGTATAATATATGAGTATGTCATTAAAATTGTATATTCATGATTATATTTTATATTTTCTTCAATATTATTACACAAGTAAATTTATTAGTTTATTTTCTTATTTAAAAAAAATATTATTCATTATATACTTATTTTTCATTAAAATATTTTTAATTTTTTTTATTTTATTTCTTTTTTACTGTTTTATATAATATTTATTATATTTATGTATTATTTGCAGATTTTGAATTACTAATAATTCTCAACTTTTAAATAAATTTAATAATATTCCTGGGTTATTTTGATGTGTACACTTAATCAATAACTTACATAGCCGTAGAAAATGATTATTGACTTTTTTTACACATTTTAAGTTCCAATGTATCCTGATCTTCCATATGAATTATATGTTAAAACTGTGGCTTTTTACCAAATAAATAAATCAATAAGCATTCTTAAACGATACAAGGACAGTCGACACTTATAAACTAAGGACTGAAATTATACAATTAACTACCAGACAAAACTAAACGAAAGATTAAGACAACCTTTACCACAAATGTTCAACTGTGGTTTTTTCCCAAATAAATAAATCAAAAAGCATTCTTAAACGATACAAGGACAGTCGACACTTATAAACCAAGGTCTGAAATTATACAATAAACTACCAGACAAAACTAAACGAAAGATTAAGACAACAATTACCACAAATGTTCAAAATATTATCATTAACAACAGAATATGATTTTAAAACAGAAAAAATATTTTGTTAAATGAATGTTATTGTAAGACAATATTTTGAGTTTGTCCAAATTTTTATAGACAAGGACTGGATTCAACTCCCTGGGGAGCTGTTCATATTAACATATTACAACAGAGATGAAGAACATTAAGGAAAAGGTAATATAGAAGTCTAGGCATCTACAGGGCTTATGACCTGTCAATCTCTTTAACTTCACAAACATCAACATATGAAAGAATTGAAGGAATATAGATGTTCAAATATGGGCAGAATGGTGAATGTTACACAGTGTGTAAAGTGACCACTTAAACCAGCCATTGACAGGTCATAAGCCCTGTAGATGCCAAGACTTTTATATTACCATTTCCTTAATGTTCTTCATCTCTGTTGTAATATGTTAATGTAATTGTAAGGGTTTATAAATTAATCAATTTCATTTATTTTTTAATTGGTGGAATCTATTTGTCCTACAATAGGGGAAAAGTAAATGCTACATAATATATAAAGTGATCACTGAAACTAGTTAATTACAGCCTTTCAAATTCCTGTATACAGATACTATTATTTTTTTTAATTTTTGCGTTCTGAATTTTCAGACCATTTTCAACCTGTTTCAAACAAATCACAATTAGAAAATAAGAATCAAGTTGCGGTAGAGTGGAGTTCGAATCTTAGAGCACTGATCCTTGAGTTCGCGACACTGCAACTATGCGAAAAGTCCGTTTTGTATGAAAATTTGTTTTGTTCTGCCTGCTCGTATGTATTTACATCGTCGAGGTAAAACCATTTCTGTAAAATTTGCGTGAGTAAATTTGTACTTAAACTATTGCAGATTAGAGAGATGTAAGTGTCGGGAACTTCAAGTGTAATAATGGAGAACTGTCTCAGTGTTTACTCGTCAAGACACCACTCGCTTCTCATCTGGGAATTTCAACTCGTCTAACAACCCACTCATCTTGAGTCGTACTCACGCCAAGTACTACTCACCTTAAGTCGCACTAACCACTCACTTTGGAACGATCAACAGCATTTATTGCTGATGCATCAAATACCACGGCGGGCAAAAGAGGATGAAAAATTCAATTAAATAAAACTGTTCCAAAAAAAATTTTTTTTTTCTTTATTTCATTTAAATATTTATATTTTTTGTTTTCTATATAAACACCTCACTGGGCATAACCTGTGTCGAGGCATTCATTTACTATATTTTTATATTATGTTCTAGTACACTATAAAAAATATATAATACAACAAATAATACTGTATGGATATAAACATAAATTATAAATAGCAAACATGCAACAACAATTCCGAGTTCAAATAGACTACTGTTTTGGTGGGGTGACCATCTAAAGGCAGTTTCCAGAAGCCTTTTTAACAAAAAAATTTAATTTCTGTTTATTTGTATTAAATTTTAAATCAAGAGGTGGAGTGTTGTAATTTTTGGGAGCAAGGCATATGTGACTCCTCTGACCAAACGATGTTGTTATTTTAGACGGCACGAATAGTTGTCTCTTTTTTTATCTTGTTTCATAGATTTTATTATATTTACTCGCGCCATTTTTATGTGTGTGAACGAGAAGTGCCCTAGCGTACAGTGGCCTGACGTCCAAGACACCTACTCGTTCAAACACCTCCGTTGTGGGTGTTCTGATAGGGACCCCGAGCAGAGCCTTGAGTACATACTTTTGAGCTATTTCCAAGGTGTGCATAGCACTTTTGTTGGCTCCACCCCATGCAATTATACCGTTATCTTTAATGGTTTGACACATTGAGCAGTAAACTTGATCTAAAGTTTTTTTGCCATGAATGTTTCTTACGGTATTAAATATATTAACTTTTTTTTTTTACTTTTGCTGAAACATTATCTATGTGAATTGTACCCTCCAAGGTACAGTCCATTTCGATTCCTAGATATCTATATATAAAATATAATAAAATAATATATAAATAAAATATAACATATAAAATTACACGTGCATTTGTCACTATCCAGATCAGTGTTACGGCATTTATGTATTATTCGTTTATCACACTTATGTTGTCCTTTTTTTGTCTCAGCCAAACGTATTGCCTCCACTTGATAATAGTTGTCACCGGAGTTTGCTGGGTCCGATCTCTTATTACTTTATTCCTCACAAAGCTAAACGACCATGTTTTTGCATATTTGCATATTTGAGCATGTTTTTTTTTACTATTATTCATTTAAATTCTTAGTTTTTAAATACTTTTAGTGAGTTTCATCAATTTCAATATTATTTTCACTAAACAAATGCTAATAAGATACTTTTAACAAAGCAAAATCCATTGAAAATAAGTTAATATGTAGAAATTGAGAAATTGTACGGAAATTAATCAATTTACTATCCATTCAAAATAATTTTGTTTGTAAACGTTAAAATACGAATTTTTTTAATAGACATAAAAACAACATCATCCGAATTTTTCAATATATGCATTTTAGTCGAATGCAACCCTGAAAAATCGATGAAAAACACCTATGTATTTTTAACTTTTTTCCCACTCAACATACTGAAGATGTTTTTATTTATAAATCTTGATTACGTTAATTAAAAAAAAATTCAAAAAACTGCATGTAACTGTAAAGGCATTTTCGAGTATTTGCGAGACTAAGAACGACAATTCATATTTATAAATAGATATTTAATAATGAACCACAAAGTTAGTTTTACAAACATCAAAAATACTTAATCAATGATTCTAAAATCATTTTTTTAAATTATCATCTATAGCTTTACACTTGAAATTTCATTTTTCAATTAATTTTCTAAAATTAGAATAATTTATTTATGTTTTGAAAGTGCAAACTAGATTAAAGCAAGAAATTGAAAAAATATTCAAACCATAGAGAATTTTTATATTGAACCGTCATTACGCTTGTTTTCTGTGGTTTTAGTTTTCAATTATTCTTAAATATAAGGAAATAAGAAAATTAAATTATTGCACTCCCGAAACCATCTTCAACGATAACCCTTCAATTGATCCTTTACACATATCACGGGAGATAACTTACAGTGGCAGTAAAGATAGCAGTCAACCCTTATTCTCTCCTCAATATCAGAAATTCCTGTCATGGCTACATGGGAATTAATCTTAACACTTTAAATCCCTATACTTGGGAAAGTTATAAAGAAATAAAAGCTTTTTTATTTCCTTATAAAAAGCATAAGTTAATGTAGCACGCAATATTTCCTATATTATAATATCCATTATTACTATTAATGTATTATAATGTGCGTACTTTTTTAAGACCAATTTTTTAAAAAAAGGATCGCTTAGTGTTATGGTTGGTGCATTTGCCTACCATGCTTAAAGTTATTGGGATAAGATCCGTTGGAATATTATTTCCATTTTTTTCCATGCATTTTACAATAGGTATACATAAGTTACAAATAAAAAAAACTATGACCTTATCACAAAAAAAAAACAAAAAGCATGGCCTGTGTGTGGGTAAACATTTAATTTTAAACTTATTTGTTTATAAATTTGTATAAACCACTTTTTTTTTTTTTAAATTACACTTCGACCGGTTTCGAGGTTACTACCTCATCGTCAGGAATTTTACTGACTTATAATTACACGCGTTGCTATTTATATAATAAAATATTGTATGAAAGAGACAGAAAATTGTAAATTTAAAGTAAGAATCAAAGAACATATAAGATGTCTGAGTAATAATAATTTTTCAGAATTCGCAAATCATCTTATATCCGAAAACCATGAATTTAATCAAGAAACGTGTGTAGAAATTTTGCATGTCAATAAAAATGTTTTTCGTTTACATAATTTAGAACGATTAGAAATTAGTAAAGCCATTAATCAAAAACTTCAAATAATAAATGATCAATTAAATTTAACTTCGAGTCCTCTTTTAAAACTATTCCCGTTATAATTTATTTTATCTTCTTTCTCTCTCTTTCTTTCAATTTTCTACTCTTTCCTACAATATTTTATTATATAAATAGCAACGCGTGTAATTATAAGTTAGTTAAATTCCTGACGATGAGGTAGTAACCTCGAAACCGGTCGAAGCGTAATTTAAAAAAAAAAAGAAAGTGGTTTATACAAATTTATAAACAAATAAGTGTAAAATGACATACCACAAAGTGAAAAATGTTTTTGATAACATTAATATTTAATTTTAAATTCAAATAAAGGCTACTGGAAGAATTCAATAGATATCAAAAATGAAAAATTAACTATTATATTTTATACATACGTATATATTACATTCATACTCATCATATAATATAAATGCATTATAAATTCATTTCACAACACTTTAAAGATATTTTAAAAAGATTTATATTTGTACACTTTTGCAAATACGTTCCCTTATTATTAAGTTTTCTCCCGCATCATATTGGTTCCCTTAGTACAGGCATTGCCTATATAGGAACTGATAGATCCTTTCAACTATTCCGCTTTACCACACTCCTCCGTTTGTTTGATTTATTTTTAGTGTATAAGAAGATTCAATAAATACAATAAATTTCAAACTGATACGAAGGCTTTAATTATGTCTGCATAAAATGTATTATTTAACATATTGTTTAAGTGGGTATGTTGTTTTTGCAATGCTTGAACGAAGGACATTTCGAATTTACACATCTTGGAGTAATTTAAACTCTTCTTTTCTACAGTTAATTAGCTTACTTAAAAAAATTATACTATCGTACATATCTTTTATTTTACATATGGTATATTTATTATTTATATAGTTTAAACTTTAAACCATCGTCGCTTTATTGCAGTATAATTGAGTGAATACATATAATTGAATCGCAGGCCCTACTATGTATACATTTTTTATAGTTTTTATTTATATTCATTTAACCTGTACATCTGTTCGTATTCGAAATAAATAAAATAAAATAAAATTTTGTCTGTCTGTAATTTTGCTTATGTGATTTTTCTTATATATAAATAAATACACTGCTTTATTTGAACACAATTTAACTTTTATTTTTATTCAAACTTAATTATTTACAGTTTTTTTTCAAATTACGTATGTCATTATTATTAAATGATACGCGATGAATACTGCTTGTGGGAGATTTAGTTTTCACCGAGTTTTATTTATAATCAAAAGTTTCGGAGATTAAACGGCACGTATTCGTTAGGAAGCTGTCGATGTCAGCATGAAAAAGAGAATGGTCTGTCTTGAGTTTGTTGTTTTTATAAAGTTTTGACAGCGCCCTCTGTTAACGGGTCTTGTATTTCATGCGACGTTCAGGTAAAAAAATGCCTTATGTTTATACTTTACCTTCCCGTAAAATCGAGATGCAGTACCCTATGCACCATTAGGCTTGAATGATAGTTTGATGATAATTATTATTTTATTTTATATACAAAAACAGACGCCAACGGGTTAACCTATCGACAGAACACCTACCTTCAATACTTCTCAAGATGCTTCGAATTGCCTACTAGAGGACGAACAAAGATGCCGCGATTGCCTTAAAATTACCTCAAAAAACAACCCTCTCCCGTGCAAGAAATTATGGTGAAATCGGTTTTGATTCAATTACTTGCTACATAAATTTTCAAAGGTTTTTGTTCGCTACCCCTCTTGCTACAGGGTTGTTCAGGAGATGCCGGTATAGAAGAGAAAGGATACATTGCGCTACACTGTTGGCTCGTTTGCAAGATGGCTGTTTAAGCTGGCATTAAATGGTTTGAGGCGTTTTTATTTTCAAGTCTTTAGAAATATAAAATTCTTAAGTATTGAGCCATATTAATAAGTTTCGTTTGAAGTTATTTTTTAATTACAATTTATTTTTTAAGTAACAAATGTAGTGTCCGTAGCATGGCGTACCGCGCCGCAAAACGCTCACTCAAGAACGCTGGCTAAGATCCAGAGTTCTTAATATTTCAAAAGTATTATTTTTGGGTTATAACACCAAGTGTTATTTGTTTTTCTTGCCAATGCTTTGAACAGCATTGCATTATCTTTATTTTTTAAATTGAGTGTAACAATAAAACTTAAAAAAACAACTAAAAAAAAAACTTAAATGGGTATTTAACAAGACAGATACATATTTGATCAAAATAAACTTAAATTTGTTTTTTTTAATAATGTTTATGGGATGATCAAATTTTTCTAGACAATTGTCATTGTATTCAACCCTATAGGTAAAGAAAACATGTGTACTTAGATTCTTCAAAGTGTTATTTTTGACTTTAAATACGTTTTCGAGAACTAATCTAACTTAAATTGGAACGTACACATTTTTTTGTTTTATCTATCAATTTTTGACCATTTTGGATTTGTAGTTGGTTTTTGACGGTCAAACATAAAGTTTTCACGCTCACGTCATGGTAAAAAGGACTCTGAAAGGTAGAAGAGACCGAATCGCTATCGAAACTGAAGGCCAAACCTAAAAGTGGGTCCCAGAAATATTTGAGGATTGGAAAAAAACGCTGAAACAAGTTAGTGTTTTAAACGCTGAAGGGAACAATATAAATATTAAGTAATAAATGAAGTTTTTATAAATATATACAAATTCCGTGTTTTTTTTAATCACATGACCTATGCATAAAACAATAGTACTTGAATCCTTCAAACTTATTTAAAAATGAACCTCTGATGTGATTGAAGACGAATGACTGAAACTTAAAAAAAATTGTTGTAAACAAGGACACTCTACGAGAATATCAGAACAATATTATATACAACATTCTAAAACGAGACAAGGACAGTTGAGAAAAATAAACCAGGGACTGAAACTATACAACAAACTAGCAGACAAAATCAAACAAACGATTAAGACAATATTTACAAAAAGTGTTAGAAATATTATCGTTTACAATATAATATAAATTTTGAATGGAAAAATTATTTTGTAAATAAAAACATTATTTTGTTCATTTTATCCGTAAGGGTTCATAAATAAAAAAAAAAACAAAAAAAAAAAAGTTACAAAATACCTATCGGGCATGATCAAATAATTACATACACACTCAACTATTTACAGTTCCTCCATTTTAGCTGTTTTAAGTTATTTTCTGAAGTGTTTCTATTAACCAGAACAACCATTTGGAACCATAAGACAAAAAATCGGTTATCAATACGTATTTTTTTTTTTCAAAAAAATTGTATAAACCTAGAAATAACACAAAAACCCAAGTTACATAAACTCGGATTGTGGTCCCGTAACTAGTATTTGGGACTCACGGATCGGAGGTCCGAGATTTAAACCCAACGTGAGTTATTTACCACTTGTTGAAAATGGCCGCAAATATCGAAATATTTTTAATAAATTATAAGAACGCTAATGTTTCTTTTTCCTTTAAAAACAAAGACGCTGCTGACTGCGACACGGTACAAATCACTAGTATTTAAACACATATTATTTCTACAAAATTCACAGTTTAGCCTTAAGATTGCTCCTGAAATAGTAGCTAAAACGTTGAAACGAACCCAACTTACCCGGGATCACCTAAAAAAGATGCATATGATGCATCAACAGTGCCGTAAAAATCCAAGCACGTCTATAAAAATACTGTTGTACAAAATACCTAAAATACACCACGTAAATACGAAAGATTTTTTTTTTTGATAGTTGCGAAGGTTTTCACGGTCACTGTTATCAGTTTGTTTCTTTTTTGAGTGATACCGTGTCTGTTGGATTTGTTCCGACGTTTCGGCTACCATTTCAAAAGCCATCTTCAGGGTAAACTAAGTGTTTTGTAGGAAAAAAAGCATGTGTTTAAGTACTAGTAATTTGTACCGTGTTGCAGTCGGCAGTAGGCACATTCTATTCATTTGTGTAGTATGTGGTGCTGGGAACCATGTTAAGTTTAATTTCAGCCCGTTGTCTTTGTTTATGTTATTTGGGTGTCTGTGTATTTCAATTGCCTCTTTTATTATTCGTGCACTGTAATTACTTGGTTTATGCAAAATTTTCGGTTCAACGGTCAAAAATTGTCCGGTGTCTATAAAAAGTTCCGCTATTGCAGATTTGTCAGGATGCCTAAGTTTACACGCTCGTTTGTGTTCGTCAATTTTTTTCTTTGCTGTGCGCCCTGTTTGTCCTATGTTCGCTTTTTCATATCCTTGGCAACTTAGTTTATTTAAATTACAAGTACTTAAACACATACTTTTTGTTTTCAACAAAACGCTCAGTTTACCTTAAAGATGGCACCTGCAATGGCAGCCAGAACGTTGGAACAAATCCAACAGACACTGTATCACCCAAAAAAGAAACAAATTGACTTTTAAATAGTTTTTAATTTTTATATCATTTTTAATTAAATTACCTTTGACGAACTACCCTTCGAGAGACTTCCCTCGAGAGAACATCTTGGTAGGAACTTGGTACAAGTAACGATCATGCGTGGCGGGAATTTAATATCGGGAGCATAATTTTGCTAAAGAAAACACTTATTAGGGTGGCGATACTTTGTGGCAAACCTTCAAGGTAGACCCCGTTACTATATAGCTTTGTACCTCCAGACTCATTTCTTAAATAATTATTTCATTTTATTCTAACAAATACGTTAGTTAGTTTTACGGCGTAAGAACGGGAAACTATGGGGAAAAAACTGCGGATAATTGATCGTTTTTACAAATGAAATATGTAATAATACATCTTTTTCTTCAGGTTAATCAATCTTCATAAAAAATGTGAATAAACTGTCATTTACTTTGTAGGAAGAATGATCCTACTCATTTGAAACAATTCTTTGATTTTATTGGCTATTCTGAAACCAGCTTAAAAATAAATGACAATATTTTTTTTAAACTTTATAATTTAAGGAGCTTTACGTAAAGTGAAATAAATTACAGGTTGTATACTTCCATCACTGATTTTCTGCTCTATTTGAACTTTGCAAAAGAGTTCATTTATAATTTAAAGAAGTATTTTTATGCGTAGACAAAATAGTAAATGTTAACAGTTTGTATAGTAATTACATGAACTAGTTTATATTTTTATACTTTTAAAGTATTTATTTATTAAGTGCATATATATTTACAGTATATATATAATATTTAAAAAAATAATAAAATCATTAAGAAAAAAATCCACATAGGCATAGCTTGTGTTTGGGTATACTGATTTAATCAGTTTCACGTGACGGCACGATTGTTTGTAAAAAAAATAAAAATAACACGTTTACATTCATACACCCATATTGACACATATGTATATATCCATACACAATGTACATAAATATATCATGTACATACATAAACATTTATAAAAAAAACACTTAATAAATATTTTAGAATAAAAATATTTTTAAAAAGATTTTTTATTAGAAATTCAACTAAAGCATCCAGGAAATTTTCTTTCCATGACCCACTTTTTGACTTGTTTTTTTAAGGGATTTATTGTCTAAAAATTTCTACAATACTATATTCCCGTTTAAAATATTCTTATTCAACTGTGTCATAATTATATTATATATTTTTATGCATATATTCTTCTTTACGTGTAATGTCACTGAACTCCTCCTAAACAGCTTAACCGATTTACGTGCGGTTTTCAGCGAAATGAAGATCTTTGCGCTGCGCGTGTTCGTAGATATTCAAATTTTCAATCGAATCTGTCAAAAAAGTTAGAAGCATAAATATTTTTTTCATCGACCTACGACGAGAATGCATTTACAAAAAATGGAAGGATGGTGTTTTTTGTGTTTAAAAAAAGGTTTGTTTTTTAATGTTTGCAATCAATTTTCGCTTTTTATGGATCCCAATTAAATTATTTACATACATTATTTTCCATGAATTTATGTTGACTTTATTTTTGGTAGTACTAAAATAATATTCACTGACATTTAATACTTTTTTAAAAATCGCATTCATGAAAAAAATGCACCCCTGTTGGTAGGAAGAGCCGAGTTCGACATTTGCGAAAAGAATCCTAAATTTGAAAATAAATAATTTTATGTTTTGAAATTCAACCATTAACAAGTACTTAAATTCAATATTTGAATATTAATAACTTTTAGTCATTCATTTAGTAATTCAACATTTGAATATTAATAATATTCAATCATAAACAAGTACCTATGTATCAGTACAAATTCCAAGCTAATAGCAGGCAAGCTAACGTTCGGACAGGAAAACGTCCGTCGGGTCCGCTAGTTAAGTATATTATGCAAAAAACTTTAAATAAAAAGCATTTGTAATAATTTAAGACCGCTAAAATAGCGCAAGTAAACATATTCTACTGTATTTACATTCTCTATAAAGAGGATTATCGTACTTCTTTAACCACAAATAATATAAAATTTGCGCTATGCATTAGAGATCAGCTTTCTTTTTTCCTGGAAAACTAAGCTCCGTATTAGGTGGTTTAAATTTGTGTGAAAAATTAGAGGTGACGGTAAACTCTGTAAACACTCTTGTCTGCATTTAAAAAGGATTTTTTTCAAACGGTTTCACAGCGAACTTTTTATCAAAATGTTTGGTACGGTCACTGATGCTGTTAAAAGCTTGCACAAAAATAGCTCATTTTATTTGGTGTCGAAAATTTCGTAACTAAAAAAAATTAATGAAAAAGACTTTGTGCTTTAGTTGTGAATCTGTTTTTGTGTAAAATAATAATAGTATAGAATTTCGATTGACCAAAATTTTGTTACAAGGTTGTGTGTATAAAATATAGTATTTTAATTTTCATATTTTTCTAGAGTTTAATTTTGAACTCAGTCGGCTATAATTAAATAAAAAATAATATAATGAATACTGAAAAATACTGGTAGAACAAAACCGTGATAATTTAAATTAATTTATGTTAAATATTATAAGTAAACCAACGTTCTTTCGAAGACAACCGGAATCTATGCTGGGCGGAGATGGTCTGAATTTAGTTTTTTAGTCGTTGGAGTCGTGTTACGTTTCTGTGTTGGTAAGCCTGGCACCTGGAATTGCAAATATCCAGTGTTACGAGTGCCCATATTTTTATACCAGTGTGTATTAAACTTTGGCGAGAATATGTTTTTCCTAATACTGAATTCTAATAAAATAACCATGTTTTTATGACCTTTCTATGTGACGATGCGGATGAAGAATGAAGTTATGTGTGTGAAATATAACCAGAACCCAGGACGAGTGTTTTCGATTCGATGGCTACTGTCAGATAAAAGTCTTGAATAAGGAAATCGAAAAGTGTGGTTGATGCGTTTGCCTACAACTCTTGAGATCCTGGGTTCGATTCCTAGAAGAGTGGACGATAAATATTGATTTCAAAGGTTTTGTGGACTGTAATATTCGATTATTCCTGGACTGGCACATGAAGCGTAAGACTGCTTACCTTATATAACAGATGATCAAATTACTGTTCATTTTGTTTACCAATTCAGTTCCCTGGGCACGACTGGGTACCGAAAGGGGGATGATGATACCTATCAACTATTTTTTCATTTGTTTGATTGGTATCTTGACGAAGGGACAGGTACGTATCGATGCCGATAGACATAGAAAAGTTGGTAAGTAGTTATTTACAAATCCTTTTTAATTTTTTTATTGTTTAAGATAACTTATCCTAACGAAGATGATTTGTGTACAAAAATATTTAATAACATTTATTGTCTCATTATTGTTGGCAAAAATAACGTTGTTTGTAAAACAGATTATTACTATATTGATTTGAGTTTTAACTCGTTTATTGGCTGTTCATAATATTACCAATATGTGAGCCATGTTTGAAACTATGAATATAATCCCAGATAATGAACACTGCGATCTGAGTTGCAAAATGTCAGTTTTAACTAATAATTAACCAGTAATCTTAAAACTAAAAATCGTTTTAGTCATATTTTACTGGAAGAAAATGACAAGATTTAGTTTCAGAGCTTTGTTCTACAGATATCTCACAAGAAATAAATTCGTTATTCCAAGTATTTCATTTCCTTTAAAACAAGAAACTTGACATTCTAAGCAAGGGATAAGTTATACAAAACTGTGGAAGCTTGTATAAGCTCGCGTTATTCGTAAACATGCTTTAATCTGTTGTATTTAAAGAAGGCACTTAGAAACATATGAACTAATCCACGGTATGCGTATCTTGTAAAGTTCCAGATAAGTTTTTTTAATGTACCAGCAGGAAGAAAGTTACGGCATGTCAAGATAGTTAATCCTCGCTTCAGGTAGTTAAGGCTTTTAACTTTTATGTTAATTGTTGGAGTTACTTTATAATTCGTCACAACATCCCCGCAACACGTGGCCTTAGCGTACTTAGGGTGACTTCAACTTTAATCCAGACTACCTACAAAACTGGTTATCCAGGAAGGTTCTCATAATTAGAACTATACTGCCGCGGCTTGAAATATTAACCGAGAATTATTCATAATTTACCTCATTTTCCTACAAAGCTCTTTCTGTAATTTTCTGGACCTAAAAAAATATAATTCCGTTTCGTTTATCTTTTTTAAGCGTGTAATATTTAGGAAGTAATGAGAAAATTAACATATTACAAAAGAGATGAAGAACATTTAAGAGAAGGTAATATGGAAGTCTAGGCATCTACAGGGCTTATGACCTGTCAATGGCTGGTTTAAGTGGCCACTTTACACACTGTGTAACATTTACCATTCTGCCTATATTTGAACATCTGTATTCCTTCAATTCTTTCATCTGTTGATGTTTGTGAAGTTAAAGAGCTGAAACCTTTATTTATGCGGGTGAGATTCATCTAATTGAATTATTTCACCTACATACTAGGCAACGCCTGAAAATATTATTTTTTCAATTTCTATACTTTTTCATGGACCAGGTAATTTATCAACAATATTTTGAGTTTGCCCAAATTTTTGACAGCCATTCCAAAGCCATTAGCCATTGACAGGTCATAAGCCCTGTAGATGCCTAGATTCCATATTACCTTCCCTTAAATGTTCTTCATTTCTGTTGTAATATGTTAATATAAACAGCTCCCCAGGGAGTTGAATCCAGTCCTTGTCTACAAAAATTTGGACAAACTCAAAATATTGTTAATGAGAAAATGACTTAATTTTACAGAAAAAATTTAAGTGTGGTAATTATTAATTAAAATGCATGAAATTTTATCAACGCAACGTTTACCGTTTTATTAAGAATTTGATATCTGATTCTTTTTACTATTTAATTAAAATAGTTTATTGACTTGAATCTAGAAAAAACGTTATTATTATTTTTTGCTCATTTGAAAAAACGTACTCTCAGAAATTACATTTTGGGACAGAGTTTATAAATAGTTAAGTAATACAATACATAACTCTGGAAAAATATTGTTAATAAATATAGAAAAATTGAATTACAGCACATCCAAATATATAAATAAATCACCCTTATTAGTCTCGCAAAAACTCGAAAATGGCTTGACAGATTTAAGTGCGGTTTTTTGCAAAATTTTATAATTTACGTCTTCAAGGTTTATAAATAATAATTCAGTATGTTGAGTGGAAAAAACTTAGGAACATGCATGTGTTTTTCATATATTTTCCCGGGTTGCATTTGAATAAAATGCGTATATTGAAAAATTCGGTGAATATTGTTTTTTGGTATTTAAAAAAATATTTTTACACAAAATGCACCACTGTTGATAAGAAGAGCAAAATTTGACATTTTCAAAAATAATTGTTTATTTAAAAAACAAGTACCGTGGTACCTATTTAAATTCAATATTTGAAAATGAATTATTTGAACTTTTGGAATTCAACCATTAATATGTACCTAGGTACCTACTTACCAACGAAAAATTACACCATATTTTTTACGTTTATCCAAACGGTGTTCACACGCTTACACTACACAACCAAGCAGTTTGGTATCAAATTAAATGTCAAGCTCACGTCAAAAACCGGCTGGCGGTTAAAGAATGACTGAAATACACGGAGAGCAAAACTTAGCGTTTGGGCATGAGTTAAAAAGTTACGTTTGATCAGAAGTAATAGTTCAAATTTTCAGAAAAAAAATAATTTATATTACAATTATTCTGATTTTTAACTTTTATCCTTTCTTCTAGAGGGTTTCAAATTCAGTCAAAGCATGACTCAGTAAGAAAAACTTTATAATGGAATGTTAATTAATACCCATACATATGTTTCATTTACTTGCCTTTTTTTAATAAAAATAAATCTGATCCTCATTTAATGAATTCTGTGTTAAGTAGTTTACCAAATACCTACTCAATCATTTAAGACAACGAAGTAATTAATTCGATTTGCGATTTCAACATTGGGGAATTTCAGAGAAGAAATTCTTGAAATCTTGCTGAGACCTAATAAAAGGGTTGTGTCAAAATTGATGTGTTGGGAATTTTAAATGCGCAATTAAATATTCAGGTACGTAGTTCAGTCTGCTAACGAATTCTAAAGAAATTTACTTTAGACTAGGGAATACTTAATTATTTTAAGTACTACAATAAATAATCAATCAATTTTCCATCGCATGTCCAAATCTAATTAAATGTCAAAAGACGTGTTAAAGTTTTATTGTATGAAAACACAGACAATATTTTTAGAAACCGATAAGCATCATTATATATTAACGTTTTATTTGTTCATTCACATTTTTTAAAGATAATTTTGAACTTTTTGATATTTTCAGCGTTAATAAATAATAAATGTACTAGTCTTGAAGATGTTGCGAAATCGATGAAACCGGTCAATAAATATTCTTAATTTGTAGATTTATGTTTCACTCGATCACTCCTCTTTTCTTTGAGAAATCCCACAGACTCATCACGTCGTCCACTCATGTAATTCTTGTTTATTCGTTAAATGAATTATTCAAGTGAAATATAATAAATAAAGCGTAATTTCCCTTTTCGCACATAATGGTGCATTGGGCACTGTATTTGAACATCAAATGCAGCGTATCTCGATCATCTGTTACGTTAGACTAGGTGATCAATCTCACGTTTCGAGCGCCAGTCTGGGGAAAAAGAAATATTGAAGTGCAGAAACCACCTTGAAATGAAATATTTTACGCTGTTTCTGCCAGGAATTTATCCTGGAACCTTAAGCATGGTAATCGGATGCACCAATAAGAGCGGACTTATTCCCCACTCGATTTCCTTTTTTCAGTATTTTAACCTGTGAGTAGCCATCGAATCACGAACACTCGACTAGGATTCTGGTTCTTTTTCACACGCAGAACTGTATTCTTTATCTGCCCGGACACAGACAATATAGATATAGTAGCTAATAATATATATGTATATAATTATAAATAACAAAACATCGTACTGATTGATCAGTGCTATGTTTTATTGCTTTTGAAATAATACAGCGAATTGGAATCACATTAAAAATTTACTTAAAATTGTCCAGCAAAGTTAATTACACAATTCCATTCAAATAAAAAACATCTTCATTATTTTTTTATTTTCTGATAACGGTCTCGATCTGGATTTGGTATGTTGTTCGGATAGTCGGAGTTCTATCAATCCTAGCAATATTACTTTCTTATTATATCCTACTTTTAGGGCTTTTACCTTAAGATTACTTCTGAAATGAATCGCTAAAGAGGTTTACATTTTCATTAGGTGGCGCCCAACTTCTTTCCTATGTGCCTCGCAACTTCGGCGGGTGATGTGACGTTTTTAATATCTGCATACTTACCATTCCTCTTCTGCCGCCCTAAGTTTGGGCGGTAATAAAGCGCCGGGGCGGCTTCCCTAGCTCGGAGAAACCAGCCTATCTCGGAGGAGCTGACTAAGGGAAAATCTGAAATAACTTTGCCGAACTTCTGGTAAAGGGTAAATTTGCTTCATACTGACGGAAATACCATTTCAGTTTAGGCAGACTTACTATAAATTTAGTTTCAATCATAGTGCAGTTGTCACGTGTCATACTTCTTAGTCTAAAACCTCTTAGATTTCTTTGTTTTTTGATTTATTGCGATATATATATATATTTTTAGTATTGGGTTTAGAGCATTTCAGCTCTTTGGGTAAAAACCTGTGTAGTGCGAAAATAGGATAGAAAGAATAATCAAATATGATATTTAAATTTATTTCAACAGAGAGGGAAAAAGTTTTTGAGAAGGGAACATGGAAGTCTAGGCATCTACAGGGCTTATGACCTGTCATTGGCTAGTTTAAGTGGCCACTTTACACACTGTGTAACATTCACCATTCTGCCCATGTTTGAACATCCACATTTCCTCAACTCTTCCATCTGTCGACTTTTGTGAAGTAAAAGATCTGAAACCTTTATCACGTGGGTGAGATTCATCCGGCTGAACCAAATCACCTACTAGGCAACGCCTGGAAACAGTTTCCAATTTTTATACTTCTTCTTTTACCAGGTAATAATTCAACATTGTTTGATTATGTCCAAATGCTTGCAGACTGGCTGGATTTCACATGATTTCTTCTCATTTTTAATTCAATTACAATTTTATAACTCTTTTATTGTATTCGTATTTTTAATCGTTTCTAGTGACTGTTCAACATTAAGTAAAGTTTAAGTAATTAAATAACAAGATATTTTTATTACAAAATTTTTATAGCGAATAATTTGAAAACACTCAGGTACCTTGGTGGAAAAATGTATTTTTTGACGGGATTTTGTTTAAAAAAAAAAGATTTTAATTCTTTATTATTTCAATTATTTAATCAAGGTAAAAAAAATAAACTTACGCAGACACACTCATTTCTCATAGCCCCGAAACTTTTCAACGTGTTTCTTAAGGATAGTTATATAATAGAGATAAATTATCTGAATTTTATTTTGGTTTTCATTATGTATGTAAAAATAAGCAGATCAATCAGAGAAACAGATAAAAAAACCCTTCATGTTCTTTTTCTGTTTTTTTTTTATACGAGTATGATAGTGTATTTAATATTTTGTAACATTTATTATAAAAAACAATAAAAATTATAATTAATTGTCATCGTTAATCCATACGGCAAAATTTTCCGCTCTTACCGTCTTAACATATTATTAATTTTATTATTTTATTTTTAATCTTGAAATAGAGCACACGTAAACATATTCTTACGTGTGCTCTCATAATAACAATGTACAAATATATTTCATTTATAAGTTATTAAAAACAGAGAGTATATATTATCTGATATTCTTACATAATCTTTTTTGTATTAATTTATATGGAATATTTCCGTACTCCTTGAATAATTAAACATTCCTTTAAGTTCCATTAAACCGCATTTGAGGTTAGAATTAGTGCTTTCATTACTTTCTACTCATTTGTACAAGTTTAGTTCACGGTTCTACCCTTCTAGGGAGGATCTTGAGCAATTCATTATTTATTAGCTACAGGCTACAGGTAATAGTAATGTGTTCTCTAATCTACCTTATTCCCCTCCCTTCCCTCGCAAACGCACATTCTTACTACCGAAACACACACTGTAGGATTTCTGAAAATTTAGGAACAATAGTCCTGAGATCGACTTGCCAAAGTAGTATCAGTTATAGTTTTATTAATCTGCAAACATTATTAATATTGTAATATCTATAATATCTCGTCATACGTTAGGTAAAAATCATTGTAACATAAAGCTTACAGTTATAAAAATATGAAAATACATGTACAAAAACATCAAATATATGCAGTGCTGTCGAGTTTTTAATAACCTCGTGTACAAGTCGGTAAACCGAATAAAGGTTTTAGAGGTTGTTCTATACTGCAATAGTTCACTGTTCCTGCACTTGCACCTGAAGCGTAAGACTGATAACCTTACATTCCATGTAACAAAAGCGATACTGATACACTGCATTTTTGGACTGATAATATTTTGTCTGTTATTCTGAATATTATCATTGCATAATAAGTTTTTCAGGCTTAACGAGCGCATAGCCTAAAAAGCCACAATACGTTGATGAATAAATAAATAAATTGATATGCCGATGCAGTGCTCTATTCGTCACTGGACGTGAAAAGTAAAATGATAATGATGATGGATAAATTAAAGGAATAATAATGAAACGATGAAAGGTAAAAACAATTTAAATTAGAATAAAATACATATTTCAAGTGATTTTTTCTCGTTTCCTGGATTATAGCATTCCCATCATAATTATTTTTCTTGTTGGCATTTCTACCGCCTGGTCCCGGTCCCTGGGTCCCAAGAGTGTCGAGGAAATGGGGGTTAAATTTACAATTAGGCGGTTCAAAATTACAATTAGGCTTAATTCCGGCCGGAAATGGGTCTCGGCACGCGCGGGAACCAAACCGTTCCGACTTCCGATAAATTACTTCCGGAACAACCTTAAGATAAGGTTATTGAAATAACAAGAGTTTGCATTAAGAAACGATGCACCGATTTATCTTGATCTGTATGATTCGGTGCTTCAAACGAAAATCTATGTTGCATGATTAATTATTATGTAAATGATAAATCGGTGTGTTATTTTCTTTAGAACCAATTGAAACATCGAATTCTGAAACATTGTTTGTTTACTGGTACAATATTATAAAGGAAAATGTCTGTAAGAATCCCGCATTTCACAAAAACTTTTACAAATCATCAATTTATTTTTATTTAGTGTACTTTTTTAGTTCATTTATTATTCGGTGGCCTCTGTGAAGACTAAGACGCTTAAATTACACACGGGAGGTTCCGGATTTAATTTCTGATGACCCAAAAATTAAAGTTGATTATTCTCAAACCTAAGTGGGCCTCTTGGCCCTGTTGTAGTGTGGTACAAAAAAATCATACATTATATTAATAAAAATCTTAGTACACACTTTACGTTAACATTCTTGCAAACAAAAATAAAATAAAAAAGGCTTTGAATAATCAATGCTCAACAAAAAAGCTCTTATGGTAAAATTATTTAAAACGGTAATATAAATCATTTGCTCATATTAAAATTGAAGAAACGAAACAGTTACAAAGGGAATAGAAATAAAAACAAAACATTGTTTTTTATTGTAATTTTTAAATTTTTACTTATTTTTTAAATTGGGTTTTAGGCCGGAGCGCTCTGATAGGTGATTGATAGGTTTCCTCATTAAGTTTTTTTTTTTAAACAGATTATTTTTTATGGTCATTATTCAATAAGTCCATTTATATTCACTACACATTGTCACACACATACAATAGTCACAAACCCATTTACATATACACACGCTCTGCACACAATATATATATACTCACCCTCACTAACGTGTTCAATTATAATACTGATACACTAAAACAAGTACTTAGCATAAATATTATTATGTTTATAATTAAAGTTATCCTCATAATGTAATTAAGATATTCTTTCATATATTTCAACCGATATGCGACGTATTGAAACTAGCATATAAATAATAAAATGTGTTTTGTTTTTATAAAAAATATAAATAAAAAACGTACATCCAAAAAATTAAACATTGTTAAAATACAACGTATGTACAACAGAAGAAAGAGATAGCAAAATAATGTTCAGGAATACCGATTCATTCTGCATAACATTAAAATCAATACACACACACGTATCGCTTGGCTTTTTCACGTCAATAATATATGTTACCGAGCATAAATTGTAATCCGATCTCTTAGAAAAACGATTTTGACGAAAAGTTTGAACTCTTAATCTTGAACTTGCATTGCAATCCGTACAATACCTACGCTTTACCCCCTCTATACATATACATTTTATTCTACCTTCTACCCCCTACGCCAATGGTACTCAACCAGTTGATCGGAACGTAAACTTTGGTAACTATGTATTTTTTTCATAAGTAACATTTCTTTATAAATGGCATCAAAAATGCTTCGTATTTTATACAATATTTAACTGAGCTTTTAATTTTTAAATAGCAAATCTCACAATAGTCATCAACTTGGGCCAGAAACCCGACGATATTACTAATGATAATTTTATTTTATTGATTTACTTTGGTTACACTCAAATAAAACTTTAAAATCATTTTTATTTTGTTTTGTTTAATTTATTTTTATTATCGGGAAACCAACAATTTTAGATTTTTATAGTTAACATTTATGTGTATTGCATGGAGACAGAACCCATCACAAATTGTACAATGGCAGAAAAGAAATATAATATATATACTCGTATACATCGGGTATATATTTATATATTGATAACATAAAATTAAGTAAGAACGGAAAAAAATATATAGAAGTATAGTATTGTGACTAAAGATAAGGTGTGGGACATACAAAGTGGATTTATGAATGGAAGAGGATGTATGGAACAAATATTTGCTCTGCGAAATATGAAAGAAAAGTTTCAGGCTAAAACACCAGAAACTTTTCTGCGCATTTGTCGATCTGCAAAAGGCATATGATAGAGTTGACAGGGGGAAATTGTGGAAGGTTTTATCGGAGTATGGAGTGGATGGTAACCTGACAAGGGCTATTGCGTCTCTGTACAAGGACAGCACAGCATGTGTGAAGGTAAATGAGTCATTCACATCGCAGTTCAACATTCCTAAAGGAGTCAAACAGGGATGTATAATGTCACTATGGTTGTTTAACATATACATCGATAACTGTATGAAAGAACTGAAAGATTTGAGAATGGGAGCAAAAATGAATGGTATAACTGTTAACTGTATTTTGTATGCGAATAACGCAGTGCTTCTTACTAGCAGCAAAGAAGACCTGCAATTCTTGGTAACAAAAGTCTACGATGTATGCAAGAAAAGCGATTTGCTTATGAATGTTGATAAATCGAAAGTGACGGTTTTTGAGAGAGATGAAAATATAACTAAATGTGAGATCAGTGTGAACGGAGATATTCTGAATCAGGTAGAAGAATTTGTGTATCTCGGAAGCTTGTTTACTAGGGATGAAAAGACCGAGAAAGATATTGAAAGGAGGGTGAGTGCCGGGAACAGGGTGAACGGTGCACTGAAATCTACGTTGGCAAACAAATGTTTATCGCAGGAGGCTAAACTAGCAGTTCACAACGGAGTTCTATTAATGTCAATTTTTATTGTTATGGTGACTACATATTTTTATTCTAGCTCAATTGGGCAGACAGCGCAGTAATCAACCAGTCGTAAAATAAGTACAGGGTAAATTAACAAAATAATAAAAAAATGTTTGTATAAAAATAAAACATAAATATGAATAATGAACAAAGTAAATTGAAACAAAAAGAACTGCGTATTTAATATGTAAAGTTTATATTTGAAGCACTAACTTTGCGGTTGTTTATAATAATAAAATAAAATGAACTAGAACGCAAAGTTGTGTAGATTGTTTTAAGTATATAAATAACAAGATTTATTATTTATTTATAAGTGTGTATACATATTTTTTCGGATATATTTTGTACTGTGGATTTTAATTACACTCTGTTAATTATTATTATGATGAACACAAAATATTAAATAAAAAACATGCTCGTTTAAAAATAAATACTCGTAAATATATGACATATTCTTAAGTAATTGTTTTTTTCGCACTAATCCAAAATGGATTTTTCATAACATTAAGATTTTTAAATTCAGTATTCTGTACATTAAAAATGTTTATGGGTAAGTTTTGCGAAAGCGCCATCACTACATAATCGACCTATTCATAATTTTAATTTAATGAAATACCTACATATTTATAAACCAGTGATTTTATCACCAGTGATAACTTAATACTCGTACATATTATTATATTTTTACTATTAAGAATCGCAGCGAAATTCAGACGAACGCAGAAGCATCCTGTGTATATTGTATTACCATATCATTAGCAACTAATAAAGCAAAAGTTGTCTATGTCACGCTCATAAGCGTGTCTGAGCACGAGAGAGACAGATATTATTTTCATAATGCGTATGCCGTGCGATGTCATACCATGGGCTTATTCACGGATACTACACAATGCGTATGTGTAAGTATTGTGCACGCGCCAGCTTATAAAAATCCACCAGTACAGTTATTGTTACTTTTATTGTTATTGTTACTCTTATTGTTATTTTCATTTTGAAGTATAATTAACAAATTTCATTTTCAATTATTCTACTTTGTGTAATACCTTTTCGCTTAACATGGGTTTTTACTTGAAGAGCTAAAATGCTCACAGTTAAATAAATATTAAAAAATGTGTATTAATGTAAAAAATTGTTGACAAATATTAATACATTATAACAGAGATGATGAATATTTTATATAGAAGTCTAGGCATTTACAGGGCTTATGAATCCAATTCTTGTCTACAAAAATTTGGAAAATTTCAACATGTTGTTAATAAATACATTAATTTATAAATAAGTGTTTTTCTAAGTGAATCTTTTTGAGCTGTTTATGTACGTAGGTGTATGTAAGATATGTGATAAAAGTAACTGTATATATAAAAATGAATGTTGATCTCGTATAATACGAAGAATCACACACTTTGTCACCCCCACCATCATTCCCTTTCCGCACCGTATGGTGCATTGGGCACTGCATTAGTACTCCAATCAAAGCGAATATCGATTATTTTATTTCGTGTAGTTAAGATGATCGGCCCTACGCTTCAGGCGCCAGGTCAGGGACTATGAAATATTCTAGTGTAAAAACACTTTTTTAAATAAAAATTTCAAGTCAACCATGTCAGGAATCGAACTCTCTGTCAAGATTTTTAAAACGATTATTTTTATTCCTTTTTGAGAGCTTGATTTTTTATAACAAAAAAAGCAAAAAAATGATAAATATCTATAATTTGTAAAAAAAATCACTCCTATTGTACCATAATTCGGGGAGTTACGGAATACGTTTGGATGAAAAAAAGTCAGACTGCGTTTCCTTTTCACGTATAGACATATTACGTTGTATTATATCAATGTTTACACATGACTAAATTATTAATTTGATATTTATAAATTGTTTATTTGTTTGTACATAATATATGTTATTTTACCTGCGTAATAATTTGCACTGCTATATATTTATTTATTTATTAACGGACATTGTCCATGTATACAATTTATAGGGTTTAAATATTACAATAAAAAAATAGTTTAAAACATTAAAAAAAAGAAAAGAAGCATTGACAAACATAAGTGACATCGAGACAAGATCTGGACTATTTATTTAGTGCTCGTTTAAATCGTTGTAAACTTAAACCAAAAAGATCCAAATCTTGTCTAGGTACGAGTGTAGGTTGAGAAACAATGAAGTACTGTTCATCGGTCAGCATTGAACAAACTATGGCCTTAATTCTCCAATGACCCGTCTTTGTCGTATTGTTAACTCAAGACAATATCTGGACTTTTTTGGTTTAAGTTAATATGGTCGCAATGTAGTAAACATATACAAGAATCAATACAAAGAACAATGAATAAAGCACTTAAAGTAACATTTAATTATAATAAATATACTAGAGTCACAGATTTATATAGAATAACAAAAATGCTCAATCTAGAGGAATTGATCTACGCAAAAAATATAAAAATGATATTTAAGATGAAAAAGAATAAAATAAAGACAAATATTAAATTTTATTTCAACTACAACATACATAAAATAAATACAAGAGCATCAAATAATTTAACTTGCGAACAACCTGGGACCAACAGAAAAAGAAACAGTTTTTGTATACAGAAATAAATTTTAACAATTCACTTTCTAATGATCTAAAAAAAATTACAAAATATGTACATACTTAAAAAACACCTAAATAAAAGAGTTCTTACAGCCCGTGGGACGAGTTATATGTGATGTTATTTTATTGAATTTTTATTTAAACTATTGTGTTATTATATATGATATCCCCTCATTCCAGCACTTTTGCTGATTGGGAATATTTCGTACAAATAAAATATGCAATAATATGTAAGTGTACAACGGTTTAAACTAGCACTAAATAAATAGCCCAAATCTTGTTTTGATGTCCCTTATGTTTGTCAATGCTTCCTTTTCTCTTTTAAGAAATAGTTTGAACTCTTCTTTTATTGTAATATTAAAACCCTAAAAATTGTTTAAATGGACAATGTCCGTTAATAAATAAAAAATATGAGATTTTGTAAATAATTCATGTCTGTTGGCCTGCCTGCAAAAAAATTGTTTTTATTATATTTTTTATTAAATGCCTTAAAAAGATTGAGCATCTATCTACCCTCTACCCCGGTATACTAGTACAAGTAAGTGCACAGGGGTGCCTCAAAGGGCAAGCAACATTGAGGAGAGGGGCACGGACGTGAGAAACTTTTTTAATACATTATAAAGTTGGTTCGTCGCAACTCGCAACCCCCTCCACCACTGGGAATTACATATTTTCATGTTGTATGCTCTTTTAAAGTGAATGTTACTACAAGACGGAACTCGTCAGTTAGTTGTAAAGATAAAAAATATAAAACTAAAAATATTCATACATTTTCAGGAAAGTTGCATGGAGAGTTTTTTCGTTGTTAACCTTCAAATAATTAAAAAAAACTCTTGATCGAACGGAATAAAAAATACAGTTAATTTTTTTATTTTTTTTTATTTTTCAAATGTATTGATGTTCATTGTTTCAGGTCCCGACAGTCTGTGTTTAGGCAAGACCTTATTTTTTAAAAGTGTTTTTCTAAATTAAATGATGCTTTAAAAATTAAAATTATAGAAAATAAAAATATCATAAAACGAAAAATTAATTAGAATTAAAAAACATGTCGATAAAAATAATAATTGAAGCATAAATATACATTAGAAAATATACGATTAACAATATAAATAACATTTACAATGAAAAATAAATTGGAAAATAAAACATAAATATACTCGTAAACACCAATATTAATATTTAAACAAATGTAAATTACAAATCATTTAAAAATATTATATGTATATTATAATTCAATTAACATTAACCGTGTCCCCTCTAAACCAACTAGACTGTCTGATATTTTCTATATATGTAATACTAAAACTAATCATCGGAAACATTCTACCATCGTATAGGTGAAGCATTTAACAAGAAATTTAATAGTCTTAAAATATTTAACACTCCATATAATAGGTACAAAAGAGAACTAATAGGCTTGGTTCAGAATGACAGAGAATAGACGTTTTGTCTCTTTTCTTGCTCTTAATCATTAAATTAAGTGCAATTTTTTAATTCTACTTTCCTTCAATCATCTTTATCAATTTTCTTCCTTTCCTTCCTACATATTACATATTTCTTTTATTTTAATATATAGTATATTTATTATTTATATAGTTTAAACCGTCGTCGCTTTATTGTAGTATAATTAAGTGAATACATATAATTGGATGGCAGGCCCTACTATGTTATACGGTTTTTTTATTATTGATTTAACCTGTACATCTGTTAGTATTTGAAATAAATAAATTAAAAAATATATTTAAAAAATTAAATGAACAAGAAGATATTTGACAATTAAAACAGACTAAATTTCTAGTCATAGAAAAAATTTACATGATACAAAAATGTCTACTCCTTATCCACCTGCTCACCATTTTCTTATAAACATTGTAACTGTCAAGGTCCATTGTAACTGTAAAGGTCTTTATGTCAGGGTCCAACATGTTAAAACCCCTAGGTTCCAATACTGTAAAATGTAAATGTGATTCTTTATATTACAAAAGAAGCCGCATCTCCGGTGAACCATTGGTTAAACCAAAGGATGTAATAGATAGTTTTTTTTTAAAGCCAGCTTCTATTTTAGAAGCTTCTCAGCTTGTGGAATAGAGAGAATGTGGAAGAAAGTTATGAAAAATACATCACAACACATGAACCAATTGAGAAAAACTGTTCTTTAAAGAAAACATGCGTCGCTAGTTTCACAGTTGGCCACTTGACCAACTTGGACCACGGTACCTTCCATTTTCGTATTTTCGTGACGCGGTCTGATTTTTCTTAATACAAACGTATTCCCTTAATTTCTCCCTGTATTATGGCACTAAAGCAGTGATTTGTTCACGCACTATAGATATTTACTACATGTCATGTCTCGATTCTTTTGTTTTTTTTTGTTGATAAATTGTTTATTACGGAAACTAGGACCGCCCAAAAACTCTTCAAAGGACCCAGTTTTTTCTGAAGTCTTTGGACGTACGGTATCCAAACATGATAACTATTTTTGAAAAACTCAAAGGGTACGGACAAAACAAAATTCATTCTGATAATCTTTCTTAATAAAAAAAAAACAAATCAGTTCAGTTTTGGGATGCGGAAAACGGGACAGAAAAACGTCGCCATTGTCGATTTTAGCTAAGCATAATCAGTCTCACGTGCAGTTGTTTTTTTTTTCCACACTATATAGAGAAAAGTAATGTTGAAAGATCTATGTATATCATTTATGTTTAAAGCATTAAGTTTGTGGTCCAACATCTTAACAAATGTTAGTAAAAAATATTAGTATATATTCACATTCCCAATTTTTATATCTACCAGTTTTGAGACGTACCCGTTTCTTAGTCAGAACATTTACTTTCACCTTTACCATCACCGTAGTACATAAATTACATGCAGAGTTATTGGGGATGAAATCACTACCGCGTCCAAACATGCACTAAAAATTAGGTTAGTAATATTTGGTGGTATGTTGGAAAATGAGTGAGGGTTTGGGAAGGGAGGGAGGGGGGAACTAGGAGGTTGAAAGTCACACGATTGGTTATTTTTTAAATAAAAATTGGGCTATATTGAAAAGATATTTGATTATTTATTAGGGGAATTACTTAATTATTCATTTTTCAAAGGTTTTTTTTAATTTGAAGCACCTACATGTTATTTCATTTGATTTCTTTTTTAGTATTTTGATGTAAAAATTTTACGACTGTATCCTTATTAAAATCTATTTATAACCTTTCAATTACCTTTCAATTGATAAAATGATTTGCAAACTCCTAAAAATGATTATTATTGAAACACCTCGTGTCTTCTTTTATGCGAATATTGAAGCTCTGTGACGTTTTCCCAAAATACCTTGATGTGTATGTGCCTTAAATACCTACTCATCAAAATCGTCAGAACCGCATATCCTCTCAAGAATGATTCTTACAAATAAAATATCGATTTGTATTTGGGCTACTTCGAAGAACTATCTTACAAATCGTCACACTAAAATAATTTAATAATATCATTCAAAGTAAATAAATGCAAGATCATTTTAAATAATAGAGATAAAATATCTACATAATAAATTGCCTTAAACGTGTGTCCGTTTATTTACTTGACAATTGTACAATATTAACTTTAAAGTCTCAACTGCCACCTAGCTTTTTGAAAATAAATAATACAGGTGACTCTGTAAGGAGTGCAAAATAAATTTATCCTAAAATCTGACGTATGTTAATAACAGTGCCAAACATTTTTATTTTTAAAGAATAGAAAATAAATTGTATACAGCTTGTTTACAACTTAATGCCTTTGAGTCGGGAATTTACGAGTATGTTAGCAGAATAAATGAAGAAAAAGAAAAAGAATAGACATAATGTTGAACAAGTTCAATAATCACTATCGAACCCTGCACAACACCGTAAACAGCTACTAAACGCATAAACAAAATGCCCATGAAAAGCCACACAATTTTTAACTACCTACTCGAATAACATGAAACAACACAATGCAATAATCTGAATGTCACGTATTATTGGCAAATTAGCAAAAGGTACACTTTTATTCTAGCCTCTACGTAAAATAAACAGTAAACTGCTTTTTTTTTTTACAACGGGGTGTCAATATTTTTTCATTTCGTGTATATAGCGCTTTACATTTTTTTAAGTGTTGCCATTTTTAGCTACCTGTCCGTCATTACTAGTAGTCATTCATGATATCATATTCCATAGTATGTATTGTAATCATTCATATATTTATAGCCATAATTAAAACAAAGCTTTGTAAAAATGGCACGCTCCTATTTGTTGCCAACGTTTTAGTAGTTCAACTTATAATATTTTTTCCTACCTCTATTTTTTCATTGTGTTTTTTCTCTCTTTTTAATTGTTTTCCCGTCGTGATCCTAATATTTTCTTATGACAAATGACAATGCACAATATTTTGTTGAATTAAACAAATATTCTTGTAATTTTAGAATTCAGAAGAATTTATTCAATATCGGTCTCCGTTTTGAAATGGCTAAGACACTTGACGCACGCACGGAAGGTTCCAGGTTCGATTACCGGTGAGAACGTAAAAATTCTATTTATTTTTTTCAAGTCTAGGTGGTATATGCTGTAATTCACCACTGTAATTGGGCGTTCTGTAGCTCAATCAAAAATAACTAAAGACGTCCTTAAAAACATGCTAACCATTTGAGCCATCACAATGAACAATTATGAACATGCTTGTTATCGCAGTCATAAGTCAACGCGTGTGTAATCTCTAAGTCAACGCTCGAGTCGGTTTGTTTTTTGTTTTCTTCTTTAATAAATACCGTTCATTGGCGAAAAATCGGCGTTTACTATAAGAAATAATACAATATATTGCATTTGCAGAATAGTAAGGAGTATCTAATACAAAAGAGTGACAATTTAATTACAATTACTATGGCGACTGTTTTTCTTGAGATTTGGCTAGCCAACCGCCGGCTAAATGCAATAAAGAGCATAATAAATAATAAATAAATAAATAAAAATAGCAGTTTTGGAATATTTTCCATATTTACACCGGTGAAATTCAAATACGTGATTGCGCGGCAGGATTATACGTCGCGAAACGTAAATATTTTGACATTTTTTTTTCTCTTGTTCCCGTTATTTATACAAAGCTTTTTTTCCTGGTGTGTATATTTTGTACAATAGTAATTTTTTACGGGTCTAAGTCCATGCCTTCATTAAATTATTTCATTTTTGTAACTTTGGTCTTTGGAAAGTTAATGTATCTTTCGGCAGTTGCTTCATTTTATATTACTTCCTCTGGGTTTTCAAAAGCTTGTCCGTATTGTGCGCACATCTGTATGCAGTTTAACCTCTCGGCGTCAAACATAATACGATCGTGTAATATATGGAGGACGTCCTGAGAGCTGAGTCCATCGCAAAGGCAGCAATCATTATCTCTTTTTTTTAATCTACGAAGATATTTTCGAAAAGCAGCATGACCTGAAAGCATTTGAGTTAGCTCGTAAGTCCGCCCAAAAGTATCCAATATCTCGGCATCTTTTAAGTTTTTGAAAAACGATTTCGGTATTTTGCCTGTATCACTAGATAAATATCTTTTAATATTAGGTGTTCACGGGTGTTCCATTGTGATCGCGAATACGACAAACAACCATGGTGAGAAATTGTTATCACGTCGCTTATTAACACGTCGATATTTTTTTTGTATTTGGGCTACTGGCCTATTCTAGTGCTTTCCAATTTCGCAGAACTAATCCTACTTTGCTAAACACATTTTTTGTTATAAATAGGATAAAATTTATTTTTTTAATATTTTTGCTTAAATGCTTTGAAAAACTTTTTTATTTGTTAATTGGTTTGAATATTAACAATATTATCATCCCCTTATCCACACTCTGCGGGGCACGATGCGCTGCATTGCCACCCCTAATGCAGACTTAATTAACTGTTATATGATGATAGATTCACGACGGTAGTCTTACACTTCAGATACCAGTCCAGTAAATCACCTTCCACCTTCTCTGTGTTCAGCCGAATAAAAAATAAATGCCGTTTACACGTGGACAACACAACATTATTTTGTCACAGGACTCGACAATAAACCGCAATTTGCAGGACAAAAAATTGTTCCAAGACATCGCAACCGAGATAGACGGGCAGCCACGCACGGACGGGACCTAGTGACATTAGCGTATTGCTCGACGTGAGCGTGTCGCCCTGAACATTGTTTCCAAAAATCCTTTTTATTTAGTTCGTTCTTTAAAAATTCCAATACATCTTGGTATAAAATAAATAGTATTTTTCATGAAGTCGCTCATAATTGACGCCGTCATGTATTCATTTTCGCACCGCTAACGTATGAACTGCGGCTAAATTTTCGTACTGTCCTAATCTGAGTTATTGTCCCAAGGTTCTGTTCTGCGCGGTTGAGGCTGTTTGCGGAGCGAGGACAAGACAATGTTATCAAATCTATTATATTGTCCACATGTAAACGGCCCTATACAGTTTAATGTGTGAAAAGAGTGTTTTTGACTCGAACGCTGTTCTCAGGTTAAAATGTCCTGATTAAGGAAATCGAGTGGAGACATACACGCTCTGTATCTATAGTCGGTACCTAAATGCCTATACTGGCTGCTTTGTTATTTTCTGTATCGCCCGCGCGCTGTGTCGATGCCGGCCGGTAAAGGAATGGCACTTGAAATTTAATTGCCACTAATTATGAAATGTGCACGATAAAAATGCTATTTTTTTACGTTGAGATGTAAACATTAGGTATTCATTTTTCATAAATGCCCTCAAATGTGAATAAGAGGTGAGTTTTTTCACTCGAATTTACTAGATATTATATTTTTTCTGTTCAATATCAATATTTGAAGAAACACTTTTATTAATTGATTAATTAATGTATTTATTAATTCATTATCAAAAACATTCATATTCACTAACCAATTATGTATTTTTAGGCTGTGTCCGTGTTAAGCCACAATAATTAACATGAAAAATATATAAAGTAACTTAAAATAAATAGTGATTAAAATATAATAATTACAGTATAACAATCCAATCGGAAGATATTATAACATTAAAAATATAATTACAAATGAAACAATGTGAAAAATAACGACCTGATTGTGAAATAACTTAACAGTAAGTAATAGGTCAGTAATCCATTTTGTGCTAGAGGCCGATTATTGTTTTTTTTAATATTTTATTTACTTTTTTTTTCATTTACATTTACTTATTTTATAATATATTGTATCACGGCACACGTTTTAAATACAAAAATTTGAAAAAAAAGTAAACCCGCTAAGGGGGTTTAAAATATTTTTAATAAAAATAAAATAAAACATCAATTATAAAAGAAAATACAAAATGAATAAACCTCGCATGAAATACAGTTTCTTTTTTAATTTGTTCCTTAAAAAATATTAATATATTACAACAGAGATGAAGAACATTTAAGAGAAGGTAATACGGAAGTCTAGGCATCTACAGGGCTTATGACCTGTCAATGGCTGGTTTAAGTGGCCACTTTACACACTGTGTAACATTCACCATTCTGCCTATATTTGAGCATCCATATTCCGTCAATTCTTTCATCTGTTGATGTTTGTGAAGTTTACCTTCTCCTAAATGTTCTTCATCTCTGTTGTAATATATTAATATAAACAGCTCCCCAGGGAGTTGAATCCAGTCCTTGTCTACAAAAATTTGGACAAACTCAAAATATTGTTGATAAATTACCTGGTCCATGAAGAAGTATAAAAATTGAAAAAATAATATTTTCAGGCGTTGCCTAGTATGTAGGTGAAATAATTCAATTAGATGAGTCTCACCCGCATAAATAAAGGTTTCAGCTCTTTTACTTCACAAACATCAACAGATGAAAGAATTGAAGGAATATGGATGCTCAAATATAGGCAGAATGGTGAATGTTACACAGTGTGTAAAGTGGCCACTTAAACCAGCCATTGACAGGTCATAAGCCCTGTAGATGCCTAGACTTCCATATTACCTTCTCTTAAATGTTCTTCATCTCTGTTGTAATATATTAATATAAACAGCTCCCCAGGGAGTTGAATCCAGTCCTTGTCTACAAAAATTTGGACAAACTCAAAATATTGTCCTTAAAAAATACCTTATAATATTAACGTTATTTTTTGTAAATAAAACAGTATCTGTTTTATAGAGATTTTTGATATTATAATACCTAAAGAACAATTTTAGAAAATCATGCTAACATATCAGCCAAAGGTAACTATTTGTTTCATTCACCCCTCGTACACATTCGGCTCGAGCAAACAAAAGAACGAAAGATATGAAGACACAAATGATACGAAGATGCGGAGATAATATGATGACCAAAATGAGCCGAATGCGCAAAAGATACAGTCGACTTAAAAGATTCGGTCACTTTGGTGATGCAGATCAAGTGATACGTATCCTCTCGTTAACAGGATCTTACCCGTGTCTAGTGGAGATATGTCCGCCTAGTTGTGTAGTGGTTGGCGCGTTTGCCTATCGTTCTTGAGCTTTTGGGTTCGGCTCCTGGCAAGGTGAAAATGAAATATATTATTTCACGGGTTGTATAAACTGCAATATTTCACTGGAAGCGTAAGACTGATATAACAGACGATCGAAATACACTGCACTTGGTTTACCAATGAGGTGCCCTGTGCACCACTGGGTGTGGAAAGGGGGATGATAGATAATGAAGAAACCACATTTTACAACACCAATATTTCATCTCGACGTTTTCAGGAATCCAACCAGGAACTCTACCATGGTAGGCAAATGGACGAATAAACCAACCATTAACTACGAGATGTACTTATCTCCACTTGATTTCCTTTGTCAGAATTTTACCTGAGAATAGCCATTGCTTTTTGAAACTATTTGTACAGGATTTTTTTTTTCCCAAACAGAACTGTATTCTTCATCCGCCCGGACAGAAATAAAATATTCTACCTACTTTTCACGAAAAATTGCATGTACCTAATTCTACAAATAAAATTTAAATATTCCATTTTTAAGTTACATTTTTTCTTCATTAAGTATTTCATTGTAAAAAATTCCGTGCTTTGATTATAATGTATTCCTCATTGGGGAATCCCATGCCGAGGAATAAATCAAAAATGGTTTTTGAAAAAATATTTAGATAATACCTGTATATTGGTAATATATCATTTAATTCATATGAAATATATTCATATAAATATTAATATTTTTGACAAAGGACTATTTAATACTATTGTTTGGTCAGTTCATTACCTTTCAGACTTTGAACACTGACAACAGAAGGAATGTTATGGACTGTATAGAAATTGTACTCGCTTTTAAATTCTTCCATTTATTAAGCACTTCACTTTTACTATTGCACAGATACCGGTATCGTGTAGATGTAGATGAGATTTGTGTTTTAAACTGTTCATAGAACACTAGTTTAACTTTGTCAGAAGTATACAGATGCACGCATACCTATGATAAAAACTAATAAAAGTAACACATGGCACTTGTCCGTAGGACAACAATAATTTGAATTAGGAAGGATGTGGGTAGGATCTGAATATTTACAGCCTTGTATGAGTTGCAAGTATCAAAAATGTTAATCTTAGTATTTAACAACTATATACGAGTACATATTATATTTTCTTTGAAAAAGAACTGTTTTTTTATATGAAAACGTATTACCTAATAACAATATCTGAGTATACTATAACTTTTTTTTACTAATAATTTATTATAACCCAACCATCACTCAAAGCCATAAATAATATTTTTAAGTACTGCGTATGCCATCTGTGTACAGACATAGGACTTAATATCTTGATAGGCTGGTTAATATCTTCGCAAAAACATCAAATGGTGCATGTCTTCGCTTAACTTAGTGAATCGAACATTTTAAAGATGTCAGTAATATGATTTGTCAATGGAGTTACAATGCATTCAAATGGGTGCATCTTTAATGGCCTTTGGTTATGTGTGCGCGACAGAAAATTTTAATAAAAAATATTAACTGGACATACTGAAATACAAAAATTCCATATTTACTTGGTTTTACATACTCTAACGGTTTTACCGACAGGCACTAACGCATTAATATAGGCCATAAAACATTATAACAAAGTGTACCTACTTACATTATTATTTTATTAAATTATGTCAAATTTATGATGGTTTATGGGAAAATAGTTTTATTCCCATAAAAAAGTTAACTATTAATACGCATTGACGTCAAAATAAAAATTTTAAGTATTGCTGTTGTAAAAAAATAAAAATAGAAATATGTAAATTCAATCCAATTTCCATTTGTAATTTCTAGATCAACTCCATGAGCTTTTGATTTTATACATATGTCTTAGTAGGGTTGAATTAAATGCAACAGTTAAATTTGTAAGATAAGAAAGGTTATTGATTAAACATTGCTGCCTTGGTAATATTAAAAGTTTGCACCAAAGATAAACAGATTAATTAGATTGCTGTGAAAATAATTCTCAGCTCGAAAATATCAAAATGAAAAAGAGATCTGAAGCCCTTGAAGATGCAGCTGCTTTGAGAGCAATATACAATAAACTGGTTAGTTTTGATGGTTTTCTTTTATTATTTAATTACAGTTATTCTTTACCATCAAACAATGCAAAGATAGCCATTTTTAAGCTGTAAGATGTGTCTCTATATTATTAACTATTTTTTACCAATTTATCATCCTGGAAACCTTAGTTTAGCTAATTATATATTTTATTACTGTTGGGATCACAAACTAATAATGTTTTTCAGCCTATAGAAGTAGAAAGTGAAAGTATCGCTAAGTTCTTACCGGATGACTTATACAAATCTGTAGCTAGGATAATTGGCTTAGATGAAAACATTAAAGAAAAATTAGCTTTGGCTAAGGTAAGAACAATTATTTTTTCAATTCTACATTAGGTACATCTTGCCATTCATGTTTTTAATGTGTATTTTATTATTTTCTAGCGAAAGGATTTTAAAAAATTATACAAGGGAATCCGATATCTTTCTAAAGCACTTCAACCTACTACACTCGATAAGAATATTTCTGAAGAGTTTGATAGTGACACGACAGTGGAACCGCCTTCTCCAAGGTTCCATTCCTTATGTACATTTTTTTTAGTCGGTTGATACTTCCTTTTAAAAGATATTGACTTAAACTATTAGGATATTAAATAATTCAAGTTTACTCTTCATACAAAGCTTATTATTAATATTAAAAATTGACATATCAAAACTCTACTATTCAATATTTTCTTTCATATTTTTTTAAACAAAATTTACTGCTTAAAAAACACTAATTTATTAGGTTAGTATGGAAATTACACCATAGCCCATTAATTTCACTTTGATCTGTTAGTAACACTGTCATAGTCGGAGCTTATATCCCTCACCCGCTCATTCCTTCCACCCCTTGTTGTTTGACCTGGAAGAGAACAATAGAGCAATAAAATTACCCAAATATGTTACAGTATAATTAAATCCCGTAACTCGGAATTCAATAAAAAAAACTTTTTAAACATGAAAAAATCAAGGTATGGTTTGAATATATTATATTAAAACATAAAACCTTACCTTGATTCTTACAATGTAATGTGAATATAAAAATTATCATTAAAAAAAACTATTTAGTTTATTCATGGCCACTAAACTATTAAATAATGTTAATTGGTAAAGTTGTTGTAAACTAACTAAACATATCTATGGTTCAACCCTCAGAGTAATTATTCACTACCGCTTGAAGAGAAGCCCTTTTGCTGTATTGCATTGAACAAAAGCGTTCCAAATTTTTTGTTTAACAACAAACGTGTAACAGCTGCTTTCGGTTTACACTTGCTGTTCTCGACCTGAGTACCTACAGCTCATTGTATTGCTGTAAGTTGTAGCTAACTTTGTGGTTATTAATTATATAATGGTTTTGTCCGTATGGACGACTCTATTATTCAGGTTCAACCACAATGTTGATAGTTCTAAAAATATGTCGGTTTTTATGCTTCAGCAGAAACTTGATGTATAAATTAATTGTTTTTACTGCGAATGGACTAGCAAGGAATTATTAATAATGTTTTTTGTTTGTTGATATTTCTTAATAAAGCTCCATAGTTAAAATTTTTAATTAATTTGGCTTCATTTTATTTGTTATTGAATAGTGAGTGCTTTCTCTTAAGCAGGCAACGTCAAGACTCTTAAAGATCTATATTACCCAATTATTAAAACTTCATTACTCATTGATAGAATTAGCAGCAAACAAGCTGGCAGCAATCCATATTATGACTTTTTACAAAAGACAGAAAGAGAGCAAGTAAGATGGACATCAAAATATCTTCCACCTGAAACTGAGAAGGAAAAGGGATTAGTTAAACGAGCCGATGATATAACAAATCAGGTAAACATTTTCACATTTAGTTTATTTACAAAACAAAAATACGGTATTTTAATTTTAACAATAATGATCTGGAATACATTTTGTTTGTGCTTATTTATTTTGTAGATATGTGCAGAGTTTTCAAAATACATGCATGATTTAGGTGGCTATGACTCTCCATTGTTCCAACAAGAAACAGTGAAGAAACTGTTTGAGGTAGATACAGAAAGATAAAATAATACTTTTTCTACATTTATCACACGTTTCATCAAAATATTTGTTTGTACCTACATGGCAATTATCACAGTTAATTATGCAATCATCTACATCACTTATAAAAATGTCGCAGGCTCAGAACGAACACAGGAATAAAGTGGTCACAGACAAGCAAAGATCATACATAAAATACTCAGAGACTAAAATCAACAAAAGGCACCGTAGCACAGTTGGTTAGGCGGCACCAGTTGCAAGAAGAAATCCAACAAAGATTTTTTTCTCAATTGGTCTAGGTTTGCGGAGTATTATTCATAAATTCAATCCATACCCTTTCTTTCCTACCTGCGGACAAGCCTCTAAAATAGAGGCTTAGCAGGTTATCCTTCAAAAATATAAAAAAACTATGTTTATCTTTTAATCAAATAAAATGTATCTATTATAGATCGAGTTTGATACACATGCAGCAAAGAGCTTGAAAATTAACACTAGGAGATTGGTTTCAATACCAGCAGAATTTGCAATACATCAAAATGTTCCTGAGGTAAGTAAAAGTAATTAATAATTGCTTTGGTGTCATAAGTTGTGATTTGTGGAATATTTCTTCAATAGATGTATGTATCGGGACTCTGAGTATTATTTTAATTATGGATTTTTGTGCAACAAATACACTATTTAAAACTGTTTCACTCGCACCATCCCATCTGATTACACCGTACTCCAAAATTAATTAACACAATGCAAAATAAATCTTTAAAGGTTCCTTTACATTAATTTTATTTCGAATTGTTTTGAATATATACATTAGTCATTAGTCAAAGTTAATTTGTAATATTTTCAATCTGCTGTTTCCACTTCCATTAATATCAATAATTACTCCCAAGTATTTGAAATTATCTGCCCTATTCAATATTGGGCAATTACAATGAGTACTCTGAAGACAATTATTATTATGTAGTTTTATGTTTAGATGAGCATTTTGTAAATAGTTTCTAGAACTGATCATACACTTTAATTATTTACTTTCGTATTCATCATTTCCCAAGGGTATAGGACACTGCTTTGGTAGGTACACCAGACGCAGTGAATCTTTATCATTTTTGTTAAATGAAGGTAAGATTACCAGTTTTGCTCTTCAGGTGTCAGTCTAGGCACTGTGAAAAACTTTTTAAATTAAAAAAACTATAGAGAGAGTAGAGACCTATTACATGGTAGAAAAAAATGCTGACCATTAAACCACAATGCGGCCATTATTATTTTCTTATTATGCTCTTCATTTTAATATTTATTCAAGAATAAGTACAAGTACGAAAGTGTGATACTATGGCTTACAATATTTCAAAATAGAATTCATATACACTATCCATATTTCAAATTGTGAATTCCGAATAAGAATGAACAATATTTTCACAGATTGATATGAGGTCACCGCCAGAATTTATCAAGATTGCATTCTTGCACCGTTCCTTTTTATAATCCTTATGGACTTTATCCTAAGGAAATGAATTCCACTATATCGAGGAATATCCATTTCCTCCTTCCAAAAACTCTGCGACCTAGAGTATGCCAATAATGTAGTTATAATTGACAATTCAGTTCAGTCGCTGTTGATAGGCTACATAGGTACTCCGCATGCATGGGTTAAAAAATCAAAATTGTGAAAATCCATGTACAGTGTAAAACTTTTTTTATTTTTTTTTTATTTTGTCTTTAAATAGTACAAACATAATAAATGAATGTCCTAATATTAACTTATATCTAATTATTAATAAAACATATACTAATTATTAACATTTTTAAACAATATACGTACATTTTTTTAAAAAACTTCTATAAAGCTAACACAAATAAGATTACTTTTTAAAACTTATCTGCTGAACACATGTTTTTTTAATTGACATTTAAATGAAATAATATTTTTTTGCTCTCTTATTTCTAATGGTATTTCCTTATAATATAACTGTACAGCTCGGTGCATCAATGAGTTCTGTGTACTTGTTTTCTTACGAAATGGTAGTCTTACTTCATGTTTATTTCTTGTTTTATATACATGTTCACATTGATTAGAAAAAACCTTTTGAGTCAACTCTTTTGAAGTATAACCATTAATCATTTTATGAACAAAAAACATTACATTAAAATATATTAGTTGACGTACTGTCATAATTTTTGCTTGTTTCAGCATCAACTTTATTCTGGTGTATTTATTTTTTCTCAAAATTACTCTCATAATTCTGCAGAACAGTAAGTTTAATTTTTCCCCTTCAGTTGCCAAAAACAAAATACTACTACAATAATTTGTATGAGGCACAATTATGGAGTTATAAATCATCCTGCACGAATCTGCAGTTATATATCTTCTTGCATAGAATTAAGAATAGTCCAGAAACCGCATACGCACATCAAACAGATTGCGACTAAACTACTCATAAGTGAGTAGGTTTACGTTTTGACCCATTAGTTGCTCAGACATCACTCAGTACGCAACTCCTTATTTAAATTCAACTATGCCGTGTTGTGTCATTTTAAAGTGTAGAAATAAGTCTAGGATCTTAAAGAAACAGGATGCTATCACATTTCATGTGTAATTAGCAAATGAATGTGTATGTAACAAATGCATTAGTTAAAAATTGAATTATTTTTCCATCTGTCAGATTGTCGAAGAAACAAAATAAACATTTGGTTAGTGTTGTCAGGGTAGTAATTTTGTTTACCCTACTTTGCTTATCTAATGAGAGAACTAATGAAAATTGGATCTCGGATTATACAACTCTATCGTGGACATTTGACCGACATTATCTTTAAAACATCAAATATTATTTAACATGATATAAAAATATCAGTTGTATGTCAAATAAAATTTGTTTTATATTTTAAGTTCATTAATTCAATTACTCTTATTAAATGACCCTTTACTTATCAACTCTGTTGTGTCAATCAATATTTCCGTATGCATAATAAAATTTAAGAGAAATTAAAAGATTGGATTTTTTTTTTACCTTACATTTGTGTTATAATTATATTTTTTCCCATCGTGCAACATTACGCGGCGACATCACGAATGCGCGCGGCGAAAGTGAGGCATAGTGGGGGAAATATTGGACACAGTCCGATGTATTCAAATATGATTCTACGCTCTTTTTGGACTATTCTTAATTCTGTGACTTCATGCCTTAATGCTCAAATTCCCATGGCTCTGACAAACCAAATCATCGAAAGGGTTGAGAGTTTAAAGTACCTTGAATTATATTTTATGGAAAATGACTGCTTTCAAAAAAAACAAGGAGTAGAAATAGCTAGCGCCACATTTAACAGTGTGAAGGCTGTCTGGAGATCGGATATTTACTTAGTGACAACCAAAATCCGCAAATATAACGCCTGCGTAAAACCAATTTTCTTCTACGAATGCAAATTGTGGCACCTCACTATGGCCCATAACAGTAAAATACTGAGTTTAGAGAATAGGTGTCTCAGAAGAATCTCGGGTGTGCCGTTGTTTGACTTTGTGATGAATGAAGAAATAAGCGAACGGGCGCAGGAAGCTTCGGTGACAACCTGTCAACAAGTGGAGGCGATTCGGATGGCTGGACCATAAACTGAGGATGCCTCCTGAGAACCTTAACCAAGGTTTTCGATATCCTGGACGTCTGGTGCTGACTGTTCGTTTGCAATTCATGTCAGAACTACAGTACAAGGATGCACAGGAGCTAGCGGCTTTGTGGACACCTTATGCTCTAACTAGAGAGTAGATATGGATGATGCATATTTATATAGGTGTTGGCTGCATTTTTACTCAGTATTGGTCGGGGAGAGTCCGAGAAATTGTTGTCCGATTTAGAAGGACATAAGTTTATTTCTAGTTTTACTGGTAATGACTTAGGATTTAGGTATTAGTAGTATATTTATTATTTGCTTTTAAATCTGCAAGTAAGTCACACATAAACATATTCCTATGTGTGCTCTAGTAATAATACTGTTACGTGTATCTCATTTATAAATAATTTTATATGTATTATATCATGATTATATCTTAACTTTTTGAAAACCTATCAAAATGGATTTAAAAATTCTTATTTAAGTAAATGATATTTATTACAAAAAATTCATTATTTACTGCATTAGAATGGGGAAGCTATCCCTAGTTAGACAGTTTAGATGACTCACCAGCAAAAACAATAAAATTGAATGTTTATTTTTACTACCTACTCAAATAACCTATTGTATAAATAATTCAATGTAAATTGCTGTAATAAATATCTAAATATGTGACAGTTAAGTAATAAACCTTTTTTTTTCAATATTTAAAAAGAATATAGACAGTAAATTATTGGTTCCTGTCCTCTGTGTTTCCGATCTAAAACTCATATTCTATTGGGCTTATTTGATATTCAAAAAATTTATATTCCTTATAATGAACATGACTGGTACATACACATTGCAAAAATATATATTTAAAAAAATCATTAGAAGCCAATTTACATAATAACCCTTATATGGACTCATTTTAGCTCTCATACAACAATATGCTAAAGAGGAATATCAAATGGGATATAAAAACTGAGAAAAAGAATCCAATTAAAACAGCTTTCAACAGACAATTACCCAAGGAAATGCAATGGACTCCTCCTAATAACTTTACAAAGAAATACTGGAAGCCGGAAGATTATCCTAAGGAAATTTTGACTATGGAAAATGTCTGGAATGGGATTACAAATTTAAAGTAAAAATTTCAAATAAGAGATATTTGTTTTTACGTTCATGTGTAAATATTTTCCATAGTTACTATCACAATCATAGTTTATTTATATTGATATGAATGACTTTCGATAATTATATTTTGACAAGTGTCAATACAAAGTTTTCTAATTCTTTTTACAAATATAATATTTTTACATTTTACATTAATAGCATTAATCAGTTCTTGCAAAAACAATTGCATCAACAGAACTGGATCAAACGGGATCTAGCGCCCCGGTACTTAATAAAAAGGGACGGGAATATGCATGTTTGTGAATAAATACGAGCATATCATGCTCGCCTCCCTTGTAAGCAGATAAGCAAAGTATTTTAAAAGAAAAAAATACTTTCATGGCAATATTGTTTAAAACCAATTATTAAAGTCATAATAAAACTTTTTTTTCATGTAATTTTTTCTGTTTTTGATGTGTATTATTATTATCTAATCATTTTTTTAAATTAATTTATCAAATATTTTTGTGTACCGTAGATTATATTATTATCTTATATAAACTTAATTAATTAATTAATTTGTTAATAGCATTTTTTTTGTTTAAATTATTTACAATTTGCTTTTTAATTCTAACATTTTTCTTTTATCCATCTTTTTTATAGTCAAAGTTTTACTTTTTATTTTGCTTTTTTGTTTCTGCATGTAAACAAAAAAAATGTTAAATTTATTTCAACAGAGAGGGAAAAAGTTTTCGAGAAGGGAATATGGAAGTCTAGGCATTTACAGGGCTTATGACCTGTCATTGGCTGGTTTAAGTGGCCACTTTACACACTGTGTAACATTCACCATTCTGCCCATGTTTGAACATCCACATTTCCTCAACTCTTCCATCTGTTGACTTTTGTGAAGTGAAAGAGCTGAAACCTTTATCACGTGGGTGAGATTCATCCGGCTGAACCAAATCACCTACTAGGCTTTGGACATAATCAAACATTGTTGAAAAAAAATGTTGTTTATTTTTAAAATTATTACTTACTATGTTCGTACTTACATGTATATTTTTTTGTAAATGCCCCTTGGGCGTATTGTAAAACTAAATAAATAAAAAAATAAAATAAATATCAACCTAGAAATATTAATACACTTAAGTAAATGGGTAGGTACACAATATTTTAATATAATCTTTTCCTCTTTTCCTATCTTATGCAGGTCTGTGCAAGATTATTGCAAATGGATTAATGATCACCCAAAAACTAAACATCCAAATTATTTGAAGAAAAGAGATTTTTTCAATGTGGAAAAGCTAGAGAAAATGATACACCATCATCAATATGATGCAGTTAATCAGCTCCCAAAAATTGACTTGAAAAAGATGTTGGCTCGAGAAAATGAAAAAATGTCATCTCCATTACCTGAAGATTTGAAAATGCCACACATAAAAGCATAGTAAAAATATAGTAACGATATATTTTATGGCGAATTCCAAAAATTTACAGATACAGACTGTTAGTTATACCTATGACCTGTAATTAAATATACACTTTACAAACGCGTAGTAGATGGCATTTCAATTGGTGGATATTTACCTTCCTCGCCGCCATGTCTAATGAGAAAATGCTTTAATTGCACTGTAACTATGAAAATCATAAATATATTATTTCATTCATAAAAATTATTGAATAAGCAGACAATCAGTTATATTTTAAAGTACATATTTCATCATATTAAATTACCTGGTACATAAATAATGACGCTGACAGCTGGTGTCATAACTGTTGTAACGAGTCACACAGAAACAAATATAAACAAAGGAAATATGTGCATCTTTTTCTTACATGAATGTCAGTGAGTGTATTGTGATTTGCTATCTCTTTTGTTTTCGCATTGTTAAGGGCAATGCAATATTTGCTTTATCTTATAGATTAGATGTAGTTAGTATAGGAATAATGTGTCTCTTTATTATGTGAATGGTTATAACATCATGAATGCTTCAAAGGAATGAATGATGGCGTAATGGTGAGTGCGTTTGCCTACCATGCAAGAAGTCTCGGGTTCGATTCCCGACATGGTTAATATAAAATATTTATGATAAAAGATGTTTTTACACTAGAATATTTCATGGTCCCTGGACTGGTACCTGAAGCGTAAGACTGATCATCTTACCTTATGTAACAAGTATATGTAATATATAAGCATGATCAAGATACGCTGCGATTGGTGTACTAATGCTGTGCCCTATGTACCATTAGGTGCGGAAAGGGAATGAAGATGTTGATGAAAATTCCCTAGAACTAATGTAAAGTTTTTATTATATTTAAATTAAGAGAATATACTGAAGACTTATTAACTCCATATGTATCGATGTAATATTTAGTAATCACTGTTAAAATAAAATAGGATAGAATTCCTTAGTTATACCTTGATGTGTAGCATTGAAACCAATTGGTAGAAAAAAGTCATTAAAAAGAAAATTGTTGTTTATTTATTTCATTATAATGAATAACCACAAAGTTAGTGTTTCAAATTTAAATTTTAAAATATACTTAGTTCATGTTCTATATTCCTTATAAACTGCAGTGTTTTCTTATTTCCAGAAGTATGTTATTAAAAAAAAGTAAGAATCTAAGGCATAAATACAAAACCAGTGAATTGGAATATAAATTAAAATATGCATACTTTATAAAATTTAGAATCGTTCGTCTTAAACCTACAGTTTAATGTTTTTTCAAAAATATATTTCACGTAGAATAAAGAAGACTATTCTTAATTCTATGATATTTAATCACTATGTGATTATGCAGCAAAGATTTTTACTTTATTTTGACAAAAGAAAATATAATGGGCCAGTAATCATTTTTTAAACTTTATTAGAGCTTTCTACCAAAATATATATTAAAAAAATATGATAACATCGGCCAAAAACAAGTTACATTAATTAACAATAAAAATTAGAACAGAATTAACAATCAAATAAAATAAACAACAGAAACAGCAAGGAATAAAATGGGGCAGTAATCTTTTTGAACAGAATTACTATTTCTTTGTACTAATTTAAATTATATATTTTTGTGGAATGGATTGTGTTTTATTTATTTTTCTACACCTACCTAATGGCCCTAAGCTTTTACAATAAAAATATAATTAATAATATGAAAGCCAGAAAAAAACAGTGTAGCAATACCGGGAATTTTAAATTTATTTTTAAAAATTTAAATGTGGAAACCATTGGAAACATTTGAAACTAAACTTCTAAATATTGTGTGTCAAATAATACTGTACATAGTTGTTAATTGTTCTAATAATATAATGGATTGCTATTTAAAACTTAAAACAAAACAAAAAAAGGAAGTTATTCCTCTCCCAACCAAGTTCAAAAAGAAAACCCTTAAGATAGTTTTTGAGGAAACAATGATTCCAAGTGGAAAGCAGTACATAGCAGGAGCTAGAAATAAAACTAATCTTAAATTACTAGAAGGATTCCATAGAACTGAAGAGCCGGCAGAGGAAGAAAGTAACACAGAAATTTGGGATTTAGAACCCCAAATATCTTCACCACCTGTTAGGTTATGTACTAAAATAACATTTTTTCTTTTATTGATTTAAATAATTATACCATAAAACCAATCATACAAACTTAGACATTATAGGCACATAAATTTTTTAATATTTCTGAGTTAGTACGCCTGTGTTACTGTCTACACTCAACAACAAAGATTCGTATAGGGGTTCCGTCCGGTTTCCGAATTAAGGGCATATTGTCGTAGTAAACAGGCAGTCGAGCTTAAAAAATATTTTTGCTTATCATGGCCATGTCTAGAATGTATTCCCCGCGATCAACGGGGGTTACCTGTATATATGATAGATTATATATATATTCATTTAGATGTACTGTATTCTTTTCATATTAAGTTGTTAATAATTAATAAAGTGTTGTAATTAGTGCGCCGTGCAGTAAGTTTCCATTTGTATTGGTTTTATAAAAATAGAAAAAATAACCGGAGCTGGACCTACCATAGGTTCAGTTGGCACAAAGAACCAGACACTTTATTTTATTTTATTTATTATGGTCCACAAACAACAAACAATACTTACAAGATTGGTGTAATTTGTTATGTTTAGATATTGTTCATCAATTATATTTATGTGAACACAACACGCACAAATAAGTCAACAAGTTTATGTATTTTTTTAAAATGGACAAGCTTAATTCAACTCTATTAATATTATGAAAGTTATTACAATAAATTATACTAACAGGTTGTTACAAATTACTTTACTTAACTAATATAAAGGACTATTTGATTTTATTAATTGCGTTACAGTTCTCTCATAATTATTTAATGTATCGTTAAGGATATCAATATCACAATTACTTTCTACTTAATTATATAACCTTGGCATAGGTGATAATGTATTAAACTTGCTTAAAGGGGAGGGGAAAATAACATGCTTGTATTAATTCACAAAAGTGTATATTCCTGTTCCTTTTCAGGAAGTGACCGGGCGCTTGGTTTCATTAGATCCGGTGCTTAGGATAACTATAAAACACAGTTTTTATGTAAAATCATCTCTTGGATATTGTAATTTCAAAAAAAAAAAATGCAAAACTTATCATAATATTGATGTATACATTAATACCTTGCCAGAAAAGTACAGAATAATTAAGCATGTCTGAAAGTTGTTTTATTACTATCTATAATTTATTTACCCATGTGAGCAGGATAGTTTCAATAAGAATATTGCATAAAAGAATCATTTACAAATGGAGGAAGTATATTCTGATCGATTTACTCTATCTCTAGCGTTGGAATATAAAGATAAAATATTTACCTAAAATATTTTTTGAAGTATTAAATTGCTGTTCCTGATTATATAAATGAAAATTTGTTTTCCCTATAGCCCGAGAGAAAATGCAGCTAAACTATATATCAAATACTTTAATAGTTCTAACAGGGAAATAATAAAGTGGCCATCAAAGTTTATGCCCAGAGAATCTGAAATTTTTAAAGAACTAACCAAAACACAACAAGCTCAATTTAACATGGACAAAGTAAAAATAATTTATAATTCAACTATAAAAGCACATATTAAAGTCTGTTATATGTGCCATTCTAATAAGAATTCATATTATATTACACAGGCAGCAAGAGAATTCGCCGAATGGTGGACAGACTTGGGAATACATAGCTCACAAGAGCAGAAAGACGCAAATGCAGCAACTATCAAAGAAATGTTCTCAGTATGATATTTGTATGATTTATAATCATCAAAGACTATTCACCTTATCAAAGATAATTTATGCATTGTTAAAAACATGTATTTTATTTTCGAACTTTTAACACTCACATATAATTAATATAAATATTAAATTGTTCAATAATATGCAAGTGTAACAAACATGAATAGCAAAAGTAATATGTCTGATAACTTTAAGTCAAAATGCCACATTTCTTTTTTGTTTGAAATTTGTGACTTGTAAGTTTATTGAAATATTTGATGGAAAGCACCATGTAATTTTAGATGCTTGGCTTTTAGAGCTATAAACAGAGCTAAATTAAAAAATAAAATATATTTTATAATACTAACAGAACTATCATCCATGGCAAATTGAATTGTCTATTTATTTTAGTTTATAAAATGCATTGCAGTTACATAAGTGTACATAAATTAAATAAAAACATTAATGATTCTAAATTTATTTTAGGTAGAATTTGACGAACATATATCTCGAGCTCTGGCTGTAATTACTGAGGAAATAATGTGTGTTCCAAAGCATGTGGCGAATGTTACAAATCAACTTCAAGTAAGTATCGTTACTATTTGCATGTTTAGTAAATTAATAAGACATTCAGTTATCTCATGAAACAGGAAACATTTATGACAAAAAAAATATCATTTCAATAGTAAAATAAATAAGCAACACCTTATATTTCATTGGTTGGAAGAAATTGCCATTTGGCAATAAGCTCGGCGATATGAAAAAAGACAAATAAAAAAAAATGTGAGTAAATTTACACTGATATAAATGTTTTTAGGCATCCATGTCAGCCACGTTGAAGAGACACACCAATTGTGATGCCATCGCAGAGGAAAATGAAAAGATAACGATGGGCTTCGGTCAAACATTACCATTAGAACTTATGTTCCTTCCACCAGATAACAAGACTAAAGAGATGTGGATTGATGTACAGCACGTTCCTAGGGAACTTGACACTATGGCTACTGTATGGGATGGAATAACTAATCTTAAGTAAGATCAACAATTATTTTATTTTTTTTCATTTTACTTACAAAAACTTCCACTAAATAGAAACACATCAGCTTAAAACTACAGCTACTAGCATAAAATAATTACAGTAATATAATATGAATTACATTCTACCACAACTCAAATAATAATCAAAAAGAGAAAACTGATAATATTAGTTTTGAGTATAGAGACTATTTTATAAAAAGTAAATTATATTATAATTGATTCAATTAAACCTTTTATAATACCAACACCGGCTAAATATCATACATATAGAATCATACATATTGAATTTATTATTTACCTACTTAATATACGGCAAATGTTAGATGACGCACTAGGTTGTGTGTTGTGATGAATTGATCTGAGGTCCAAACTGTTCAGAACAGTTTGATGGGTGTTGAGAACAGCAATGTTGTTGAGTCTCTTGTGCACCACGGTAGACCTCAATTAGGTCTTCAATCAACTAAGAGCAATAAAAAACCTTTGCTGATGCTGCGGTTACTGATACAGTATTGACGCATTTAAAGACTTCAGCAAGTAACTAATGTACCTACTGCGTCTTCTTCAAGTGAAAACTTCTTTACATCAAGCATAATGTTGAACTTTCAATTTCTTTGTATGGAAATATCGCGAAGTATCGAGAGGTGAAGAGCGAACCGTAGCCATTGATATATTTTCTGGATTGCTACCTGGGTTGCACCACCATTGATGGCTGATACACAATTTTTCTCCACCAAAAGTACTTTTTGAAGCCCCGTTAACTAAAATCTTTCATTTACACTTCACTGTGTCGATTATCTCCATGTATAATCTTTTGGGCTCTCAAATTTATGGGCGTTTAAAGTGCAGGGATTGTCAAATCTTTTTGGAATTTATCTCTAGCGAGGCAGCACCGGATCTTCTACTTGAAACGGTTTATTCCAGCGTTTCTGCCAGAACTAGTTAAAATTCTTGCAGTTTTACTATAAGATTTCAAGCGGACATTTTAGCTTTGACTACTTCAGAAACAGCAACACGGGGAGATAGAATACTGGAATTCATTTTCTCCACAGAACTTATGACATGGAAGTAGATAGAGAAGAAAGGGTGTGTTTTGAAGTGCTATATTTTCTAATGATGCCCAGCGCATTTGAATGCCGCATCAAATTTTTTTCATGAGAAAAAGTCCTCTAAGAAGTCTAGAAAGTGTTCGCAGTTCCATAGGATTTGCATAATACTAGATATTCTCATCCACCTTGAAGGCAAGTGGACGTAGTTTATTAGGATCATTGTTGTATTCCGCATTGAAAGTTTTAAAACTCTTTTAGGCGATTCCCTGACTGCATTTGTTATATTTTTAGCCAAGTTTGTCATATCCTGTATAGTCTGCAGATGGCTTAAAGAATCTTGGACAGTTAAGTTCAACGAGTGTGCTACACAGTGAACGTATATTGTTTGTGACTACAGTTCTACTACTATCTTCTCCAGCTCTCAAAGCGCAGTTATAGCTCTGTCCCCACAATTTCTCAACAGATATGTCTAGACCTACTAGAACGTTCTTCACTATTATAAAGAAAGTGACAGTATAGTATTTACAATCTTGTACAGTTCAATGAAGTAATCGTTTACCTCGAAGTTTTTGTCGACAGTACGCACACAGAAACTAACTAGCTCATAAATTGAGGAGTCGTAAGTCTCATCGACCATGATAGAAAAATACTCACGGCTCTTGTATGGCGCAAAACTTTATGTACCAATATTATATTTATGTTTGATAAGTGATCGCGTGTGGAGATGGCGAAGCATGCGGGAATGGCAGTGCTTCAGGTTCCAGGCGGTGTTCTTTAGTCAAAAATGTATTATTGTATTAACTAAGTGCACGATAAATTTCAATTTAAGTATTTATAAAAATAATTATTTCCTGGTTGTTTTAAGATCTTCGAGGGACTATTACAAGTGGCTGTGCGAGAATCCTCTTGAAAAAAGGCCGCCTTTTCTTGACCAATATTATCAATATGGTAGTGCAGAATCCTCAATATGTGATGCTACTGATTTGATGAAAACTCAGCACATTTCTAACACATTACTGCCTGTGTTAAAGGGAACTGAACGTAATAGTGTCGAAGAAATGAGAAAAAATGCGTTAAACGACTTGTGAAAAAAAAACAAGACTTACTGCAGATAAAATATTTAACAGTTCCTGTATTCAAAAAGTTAACATAAGTTAAAACTTTTATAAAAAAGTACACAGATTTATGAAATTATTTGTATTTAATGAACATAAATACCTATATAAACTCAAACTGTCAGTCGAATTATTCAATCTTATTATTTTACGAACATTTCTGACGAATTGAAATTCCTAACCTCTAAGTTGACATTTAACATAATCATAATATCGTCAGCGTTGCCAATGCTCATTTTCCAAATTCCCCAAAAATCTAGATCAAATTACCCAAATGGGGAGAAAACAATGTATCGATTCCCCACAAATTCCCCACATAATTATCTCAAGAAAGAAAACACAGTTTTAATAAAATACATATAATAACATGAAAAAAAAACTGGCTAGAATCGTTAGTGTAGCGAGGTTCCACCATCGGTAACTTTGCCATTTATACACATGTAATATTACAATATTTTTTATTCAAACAAAATAGACTTAAGGTCTAATCGTCCTCGATATTTCGAGGGGACGTTTATGGGCTCTTAAGAAGAATTTAAACAATTTTTGTTTATAATATACCTTAGGATTACCTTGCGCTCTTTTATCAACAACTTTTTTTTTTATTATTATTATTTTATTTTTTTTATTAAATTGAAAACATATTATACATAATTATATACAATATTCCCAAGGAGTTTTTAAAAAAAAAAACTCATTTAGGGACATACAGATAACAAATTTATTTAAAGACGTTTTTACATTTTAAACTATAATATTATTTACAAAAGCAGAAAAATTAAAATTATGATATACTACAAATTAAAAAGGGTATGAAAAATACTTGAAAATAACAAAATAAACAGAATACTGGGCATGGAAATAAATTCAAAATAATGTTTACATTATGCAATCTGGGAAAGAAAATGGAAAAAGTTTAAAAATTACATGTATGTATATATACATACTGAACTAGTACAAAATAAAATCATTTTTTTTAATTAACAAAATATGCGCACACCCAATACAGGTTAATTTTTTTTATCAAAAACGTATTGAAATTATGTATACAAGCTAAAAAAAGTATAAAAAAACACAAATAACATTTAAATAGTATTAAAAATTTCATATACAAGCAAAAACGGTAAAATATTAAAAGATATATGTTCAAGATGCGCATTCTCTGGATAAACTATCATTATTTATTCAAAGTACTTCTGGAAAAAATAATTCTTCAATTTGCACGTCCTGTTTCTATATTTTGAAATTGGTACTTTAAATTTTTGTGGCAATTTATTAAATTCCTTGAAACCTATGTATTGTAAAGATTTAGTACCAAACTTCGTAGACTTCACAGATCCAATATAAATATTGTTTTTTGATCGAGTACTGTACCACAACAACCATTTATATTTTTTTTCACAAAACCGTTATTATTTTTAAAGATGTTAAAACAAATCGCAAGCAGTCGTTTGTACCAGTACCTAGTGTGCTCATTCGACTTTCATTGCTTTCATTTTCCGTTAAAAGGGGGATCCCCGAATCAATATTTGAAGTTTATATTGTGTTGCTATTAAAAAATATCCATTTCATTCATAATAATATTAATATTTTAATAACTTACTATCAAACTATCGATGTGTTAGCTAGGGATAAATAAATAAATGGTAAAATATTTAAATCCCGGCATTTTCCCCGCATAATACCAAACTCAACAAAGTCCTCAATCGAGTTGAGATTCCCCGCAGTTTGGGGAACTCCCCACAAGTTGGCAACCTTGAATATCTTTAACCTCAAGGTTGACCATGTTGACAACATGATAGCTGCATCAAAAATGATACCAACTTCCCAACTTTAAATTTGAGAAAACCATAAGCAAATGCAACTAATAACCTTTATGGTTTTTATAACATAATAGGTACCTACATATCCCCAGAACATTTCAGGGGTAGAAGTAAAATATACATGTTTAATGTTTCTTGTTTAGCTAGCTGCTTATTTCCATCACCGACTAGAGAATTTAGTAGGTATTGCTGTTACTGCATCTAGGCTGATAATAAATTCAGTTCTTTGTATGACATAAAACCAGAATCTTAGAAAATAAATTTTGACTCGATCTCTTGGTATGATAATATTTGTATTTCAGAGGCAGACGGATGCTAATCCAGAATTTGGTGAAATGACATTTCAATTTTCGCATCCAGTTTATAATCATATCCATTGATTTTTAAAAAATGTAAGCCTAATAATGAAAGAACTAATGTCTTAAGATATTGAAAATGCAAATGAATGTTATAAATTACTAAAAATTACTTAGAGAAAGTAAACTATTTAGGCTTGTTTTGAACTTTTGTTGTTTGGATTTGCATCCGTCTGCTTCTGAGATACAGATATAATAAACAATAAAATCAAGTAGAGACAAATCCGTCTCGTGGCGCACTGGTTTGCGTTTACTTACCATGTCAGAAGTTTCAGGGAATATTTCGTATTTCCTGGACTAGATTTAAAGCAAGAGACTGATCGACTTGCCTTCACGTATCCGCAATGATCAAGATTTTCTGCAGTTGGGGTACCAATGCAGTACCCTATTCACCATTGGGCGAGGATAACAAAATGGTGATGACATTAAGCTGCTCTGGCTACAAAATAACATAAAATCATATTATTTTGGAAACATTTAGGTACATGTGACTAATTATTATTATTTACCTACTGTCTAGGCCAGGTCTTCATATGCATTATTTGACCAAACAACTACAAATTGTGTGTTAGCCACTTACAGTATATCTTTTATAATACATCCTTGAAACAGAATTTGGAGGATTGACAATATTTTACGATCAATGGTGTAATAAGAAGAGGTCTCAGCAAAATATTCGTACGAGATTTTCCCAGAGCACGAATAATGTCATACCCAAAACCCACACGACTTTTGCTTAGAGACACCTCTCCTTTATCGCACCGAGAGTGTTCAGTATTTTGGAAGAGCGTATTAAGCTCTCAAGGACAAAAACTATTTTCAAGGTAGTTTAAGGACTGGGTTTTCCTTAGTGGGAGGGATTTGAGTGGGAAACTCTTTGATTATTTTCCGAACGTTTGAGTTTGCTTTTTACCATATTGATGTGACATAAATGTTATATAGGTATATATATATTTTTTATTATTATGTTTCTGATCCTATATAATATTTGTGGTGATAAACTCGTATGCCTGTGTTAACTAATTACCTACTCGTCTCAACTCGACGCAGGACTTTTAATCCTAGGGAGTTGGGACTTATGTCTCAAAAATGTGTAATGAACTATTTTTAAGTAAATAAATAAATGATAGTTAGTATTATAATAATTGTTTCTCACAATAGTAACAACTGATACTTTAAAATACATTTTCACAAAAAAATCAGTTATTTTTTAGCAATTTATATTTCTGATTGATGATTATATTTGGTTTATATTACAAAGGTTTTCCATTTAACCGTAATTCCACACAAAATTATAATTGAAAAAAAAAATAAAAGCAAATCTTTTAAAAAATAATGGTATATATTTATTAGCTAAGATATTTATTAGGAAATGAGTTTTATTTTGGGAACAACAATTGCATAAATGCTCTTAAAATTATTAAGTCAGATGATAATAATAATTCATTTGCATACCTATAATAATGCGTTTTTTAAAAAGAAAACAAAGTTTTATGAATAACATGTTAAATATATACCTATCTATGTGCAGAAGAGTTCTGTATGTTTCATATTTTCTACCTGACAAACGCCGCGCCGCGCCTTAGCGCAGTTGGTTCGATGGCTAACTGTGCGTTTAAACTGGCGTCGCAGGTTCGATTCCCGCCAGTTGCAAGAAGAAAATATCTACAAAAATGTATTTTTTATTAGTCTGGGTGTTGTGGTGTATTTTTCACAACTTTATTCCATCTCTTATCTTCTCACCGGCTGACGAACCTCTGAAATTGAGACTAAGCGGGTTAATCCTTTAAAAAAACTAGTTATAAGTGAAAAATAAAGATAAAAAGTATCACAATTCAAGATTAATTAAGCTTTTTTTTCTGTTTACCCTCCAGTTTACTTATCTTAATACGAAAATTAGAACACTCATAAATGATCGATTTTTGTTTGGGTGAAATTTATTTGGATCAAACAAAGCGTTATCTGAAAATCGATCAGTCAAATAATTAAATACGTCTGTAAAAAATATTAGTTCTTAATTCGTTTTTCCTAGCTCACATTTCAACACGTACTGAATATTTCATTTGTATGGTTATTCATTTCCAACACAATGTTTTATTTCCAATAAACATTGAAGATAGTCGATTAAAATTAAAAGTAATTCAACAATGAAAGAAAATATTGAAATTTCAAGTATTGGGGAATGTTCTTCGGAAGTGTTTGTTTACGAAACAGACGAATGGAATTATTCCCAATTACCAAGACAATTAGAGCCAAAAAAAAACTACTCGGACCCAATTGACAATGATAAAAATGTAAGTTTTAAAAAAAGTTATTTCCGGATATTTGTTTAAGTACCTGACAAATTTTGTAAAAGAAATTATTTTAAAGGGATTTTGATTTCCTCAAATATTTACAATACTTGCTCAGTTCTTATATACTTGTCACCACAAGATAACAATGGTAATTTGAGAATGCATTCACTGGATTAAAAATATATTTATAGTAATATCGTGACAGAATTTTGAAAAGCTGTAAGTGACAAAGTGTAAATAATTATTCAACTTACTTGTTAAGATATGTACTGATAAAAATGAATAAAATAAATAAACAAACACTGCTAAACAAGAATTGGTGAAAACATAAAACACTTTTTTTTATATTTCATTTCCCTCGCTTAAATACAGTTGTCTCCTAAAGCATTTCCAATATTTACCCGCGATATATGGATATATACGTAGTTAAAGACTTAATAGCCCATTTCGGGAGGTTGAATAAACTTCTTCTCTTATTTAAGGTGATCTCCATCCCTGTTGTAATTTGTTTATCCCGAGAGGGTGAAGTTTTTTGTCTGCAAACATTTGGACAAGCTCAAACATTTTAATAAAACCAACTGGTCCAAGGAGTTTAAAAACGTGGCCTAGTATGTGAAATAATTCAGTCAGATAAATCTCTTCCCAACAATAAAGGTTTCATCTCTTTAACTTACTAAAATCAACAAATAGAAGAATTGAACAAATATGGATGTTCAAACATAAGCAAAACGGTGAACGTTGCACAGTGTGTAAAGTGGTCACTCAAACCAGCCAATGACAGGTCATAAGCGCTGTAAATGCCTAGACTTCCATATTCCCTTCTTTAAGTGGTTCTCTATCCCTGTTGTAATTTGTTGGTTGAATAAACGATAAATTTACACAGTGTGTCTTTATTTTTATTGCGTTATCAATTGTTATTATTTTTATTTATTTAATGGAAAACAAACGCACTAGCCAGTATACGCATTATGAGGCCGCCTAATCTCTACTCGATTTCATTTAGCAAGATTTTTACCAGAGAGTAGTTACTCAATAAATAAAAGTCATAAAATAAAATAAAACAAAAATCAATCAACCCTAATTTTACTGTCATGTGGATTTGTATGACCGCGACCGGTGTAAAATCGGGAAGAATAATTTGTAATATGTACCTACATGTTGAAATATAATATTTTTTACGACTAATTAAATTCAAAATCTTCTTTCACAAGACCTAGTTCTTATTCTTATTCTGAAGAATGGGGGTCAGTGCTATATAAGCTCCTGACGTCATTGCGACCTATGTAGATCTATTGTGATGGGTCCCTGTAAAGTAGTTTTCACCCTCCAAGCGCAGGTCTTTAAAGGACTTGGCTACCAATTAGAGGAGGAGCGTTCACATAATGCTAAATCTTCCCCTTCTTCAAGCCCAGATCTGTGAAGTATCGGGCTATTATTTAAGGGGCGAGCGCTCTAACATCCTCGGGTTTGACCAATGGCCCCAGGGATGCGATTTCTTTTGTGATATAAAGTATCACATTCACATGTAGAATGTGTATAGGTGTTTCAAAATCTGCACTGCAGAACTTACATCTAGAAGTTTTAGGAAGGTGCATTCTAGCAAGGTGTTTATTTCAATCTGCAGTGCCCTGTAAAGGCTCTAGTGATAACCCTCACTTGGTTTCGGCCAAGGCTCATTAGGTTGAAAGCCATACCATTTTATAGACCTCGGTAAGCAAACACGCTAACCACGGTTGGCGGTGGACTTTTATCTACATAGTTTCCTTTTCTAGGATTTTTACCTAAGAGTAGCTATCGAGACGAGAATACTCGTCTGGGATTCTGGTTCTATTTCATTTTCCCATTTTCCTGTTTCCCATAATATAGTGACTAGCTTAAACCTTCCGATTTGACCCAGAAATATTAAAAAATATTGATTATAAGCAGGGTAATTTCGGTGGGTTAGAATATAATTTCTCAAAATCACGAAAAATTGAACAAATTTTTACGAACCGTCTTCTTATTAAATCACAGAACATTGTGATAATTAAATAATATTGAAAAAACTTCAAAAAATGCCTAACAGGCAACTTTTTAAAGATGGGTCTAATCTTACCCACCACCGCCACGCACGTATTTTTTCCGAGCCAGCGGGCATTAGAATCTAGGGCTTCTATTCGAGACTCGAGATGCTAGCATCGAAATATCGAGACAAGCAGTGCGATTCTGAACGCTCTCTAAAGGGATTGAGAACGCATTGCTATCAATACGTATCTTCTGTTTCTGGTAATCCCGCGTAAGTTGGATTTGTTGGACGTTTCAGCTAGCTTAGCAAGAGCCATCTTTAGGGTAAACTAATGATTTGGCAACATAAAGTTTACATAACATACGATCAAATTATCTTAAAACGCTACCTCCGACAAGTGCCTTAGAGTTTTTTTTTTAATTTACGTATTTGCTATTTTAGTACATTTTTTTATCAGACTGATGCTGGATCAGCGGGGAACTACTCTAATGTGTGCTAAAGTTGCATACAGCTCTGTCAGGAGCGTAATGGCTGCTGGCTGCTATCCAATTTCACACTTGACTAGTCGTTGATTTAAGAAGATTTTTGAGTTGTGTTATTTTAGTTATTGTGATCTCGTATGTGTATTTGGTGATATTTAAATGATAAGTTTACATGTTATGTATTCATTTTAATGAAAAGTTAAATTAACAGTATTCTATAATGTGAATTATTAACTACATGCATTTTGAATACGAATTATCGTTAGTATCGAATAGTCTCGAAAAGTTTCGAAATTTCGAGAATAGGGCTGCTAATCTAAACGCTCTCGCGGCCGTAGAAAAGCTTTTATCTCGCGTGTTTACATATAAAATACGGAAGATAAAAATGTTTTCTACGGCCGCGAAAGCGTTTGGAATAGCAGGGATGAAATTATGAATCTTCTCTACTCCCTAGAGAGTGATTGATTTGAAGATTTTTTTTTTTGACGAAACGTCAAATGGTGTATAAAACTGCTTCAAAAACGGAAATAAAACTAATACGATTTTGTCAATTTGGGTAATGTTTAAGGTCGCAATAATGTTCTAAATGAAAATCATTATTAAAATATTACAACAGAGATGAAGAACATTTAAGAGAAGGTAATATAGAAGTCTAGGCATCTACAGGGCTTATGACCTGTCAATGGCTGGTTTAAGTGGCTACTTTACACACTGTGTAACATTCACCATTCTGCACATATTTTAGTTTCAGTTTCAGTGCTGCAGAGCAGCGTTTATTTTATAATTAAAAAATACATACAAGAATTAGGTACCCACTAAGTCTAAAGACAGAGATGAAGAACATTTTGGAGAAGGATATATAGAAGTCTAGGCATCTACAGGGCTTATTCCTGTCATTAGCTGGTTTAAGTAGCCACTTTACACACTGTGTAACATTCACCATTCTGCAAATATTTGAACATCTATATTCCTTCAATTCTTTCATCAGTTGATGTTTGTGAAGAAAGAGCTGAAACCTTTATTTATGTTAATAAATATCGATGTTATTTTATACAATAAATTAAGAGTCATTCTTTCTAGCTGCGATACGCTCCCACTTGCTATTTTATGATGCTTACGCTTACACACACCTGAACTCTTACTCCCACACAAATACACACCTCTATCCACCCTCTCACACAAATACCCATAATCACACCCTTTTGTTGTACCACAATTTAATATGTATGATTTTTACTTAAAAACTATGCTTGTCCGTCTTTAAACCAAATCGTTTTTATGTTATTATTGACTGTTTGTATTGACCGTTTTTATGTTATTATTGACTGTTCATTGTTGACTGTTTGATTCTGTAAAAATAAATAAATATATACCGTCTGTAATGGATACATGTGTACCGATGCAGATAGCGTTCATAATCGCGGCGTTGGTCTCCGAGCCTCGTCTCAGTCTCGAGATTCAAATTTGTGTCGAGACCAGAAGCCCTAATAGCGACTGATACGCTGGTACTATGCCCTTAGATATTGCAATAACTAAAAGATCTAAAATATATAGCGCAAAACAATACGGATATGTGGATGACATTCCCGGGGATAGAAATATTCAGAGATGCATAGATTATAAAGATTTACGACACCCAGCCACTCCTATTAAAATAAATAAAATTATTGATGCTGAAATCACGAGCAATTTGTATGAAATTAACATCTTTACTGATGGCAGTTAAATGGAAGGACGAGTTGGAGTTGCATTTGTCATTTTTAAAAATAAAGTTGAAACTGCTAAAGACTAATAAGGTTGGCAAATGAGTGTACTGTCTTCCAAAGTGAACTAGTGGCTAAAAGAGAAGCTATGAAGTGGACACTAAAAAATGCCAAAAATTCTACAATTATGCTACACAGTGACAGCATGTCAAGCTTACAAGGATTGAATAATCCAAAGTCCACAGATCCAATTATTTACGAAATTAAAGAACTTGCTGAAAAAAATACCGAGCATGTAAAAAACGAAATTGCATTGACATGGATTAAGTCACTCGATGGTAACATAGAAAATGAGTGAGCGGATGAATTAGCGAAGAAAGCTTCCAAAATGAGAACTCTCCCTGCTTATGATCATATTTCCATGTCATATATTAAAAAAATAGTGCAAGAAAAATCATACGATACTTGGGACAAAATACATTTATATAGTGATACAGGCAAAATAACGAAATTGTTTTTCAAAAATTTAAACGATGCCGAGATATTGGATACTTTTGGGTGGACTTACGAGCTAACTCAAATGCTTTCAGGTCATGGAACTTTTAGAAAATATCTTCAAAGATTTAAAAAAAGAGATAATGATTGCTGCCCTTGCGATGGACTCAGCTCTCAGGACGTCCTCCATATATTACATGAGTGTCCTATGTTTGACGCCGAGGGGTTAAACTGCATACAAATGTGCGCACAATACGGCTAAATTTTTGGAAACCCAGAGGAAATTATGAAAAATGAAGCCACTGCCGAAAGAAACATTGACTTTCTAAAGACCATAGCTACAAAAATGAAAAAAAATAATGAAGGAATGGACTCAGAACCGTGAAAAATAACTATTGTACAAATTATACATACTAGGAAAAAAAGCTTGTATGCATAAGCAAAGCAATAAATAACGGGAACAAAAGGAAGAAAAAAAAAGTAATTGATACTTAATAAATTCTCTTTATTGAAAGAATGTGAAAAATGGTTAGTAAATAAAAAATGTATACTATCCAGGGTGCCCAATGTCCCCGGACACGAAATAAACTAATATTTTGTGCCGTCCTTTCTCAGCAAAGGCAGATAGTGTTGCTAACCCTTGGTTTGGAAATTATCAAAAGAAGTACCCACCTACTAACAACCATTTTACTGTGACGTAATTAAATTGATGTATTTGTATTTTTTTTTTAAATGATATTTGCTCCACAACAGCCAGCAGGCTCAATTACAGCAGTGAATTACAGCACGGAGCACCCAGGATTGTTAAAATTCAAATTATTATTTTGTTTTCTCACCGGGAATCGAACCCGAACCTTCCGTGCATGAGTCAAATACCTTAGCCGTTACACCACGAAGGCCGCCTATGTAGTTAATAACATTCACATCAGCGGTGCTAAATGCATGATTATGGAATTTATCTTTTGGTGACTTTTATGAAGGGCGTCGGAAATTCAAGAAATTTTAAAATAATGATAATTATAATCTAATTTGATGTTATGCAATTTATTCAATTACTATAATGGACATATACTGTAGTGATACAAGAAAATGCTAATTTTGCTTACATTCGTGTTTTCAATATGGTCATGAAGATGAATAACTATATCCGACAAAGGCCTTCCAAATGATTTGCCAAACTCACAGTGAAAGGGTCAGTGAAAGTGGTCGAGTTCAATTCAATCACAACCGCGATATTTGAAATTGAACATTTAAAAAAAGTTACTCGTTTATACGAAGACCTATGGTTTTTTAAAACGGTTTCGGATATGTGGAGAAAGTAGTTTCATACGTAGAACTGTGTTCTTCATCATAGAAAACAATATTATGTTTTTTTACTCATCAACTTTTAATTCGTCATGTTATTCTCCCTTTTTTGAACCACAACAAGCTAGGAGGCCCAATTATAGTCGTGAATTACAGCACAGTTCACCCAGGCTTGAGAAAAATATCATCTAATTTTTGTGTTCTCACCGGGAATCAAACCCGGAACCTTCCGTGTGTCCTAACTCTTAACCATTACACCATGGGGGCCGCTTAGTCTATATTGTGTAATGAATGAAATAACCCGTATAGCTGGCTACAATATTTTTATATGCTGGCTACAATATTTTTGAATAAATAATACGTCATTATCTCAATTGAAAAGTTGAATTAATTCCGTAAAATCCTTTTAAGGTTTAAATAAGTCATCAACCCAAAGCAAGTTATTTTATCTACCATAGAACAGTGATTATTATGATCAAAAGTTGCTGCAGCAAAAGTACTTATGTAATTTCTCTACAAACTCGCTACTGAAGCTATAAAAGAGTTCATTTCTGTGTCCCCTCACAGCATTAAGCGGACCATGGAGTTATTCTTACTCGTTTTTCTACCCAAAGAAATATTTTCCAATTTTACTGAATAGATATTGAAGTGTCTTTAATTATTCCCGCCCAGGGAACGTCAAAGGGCGGTTAGCACGGCGGCGCTGGGCGGCCCAGGGCTGCGCGACACCGGCTCCACTGGGCGGCACAGTGGCCACAAAGAGTTGAAAAGGTTCACAGATGGTTGCGCTAGAGCGCCTGCGGGGACGCAATGGGACCGATGCAATAGACTCTATCGGATGCAGGGTTGCCAAAAGTTAAAATGCACGAATCAAAGCCCCCCCCCCCCATCTGGTGTTACTGTTTTACACAAATAATGCGAAAGGTCAATTTTTTTAATGATTTCTGCAGAATTTTTTATTTTTATTTATTCATATTTTTTTCCATTATAAACTATAATTAATAAAAAAAATAATGTGACCTCACCGGGGTTACCCGTGCCGAGGACACTTAACAATACATTTAAAAAAAAAAATATTTTTACATTTGAGGGTACTACTTACTTGCAAACCCGGAAAAATCCAAAATCTATAAACAGTGAGATATTAATTGAAACTCATTCAGAATACAATTGATTACAATAATTATAACGTTTTCTGTTAAAAATATGGCTTTATTTGTAAAAACTTGACTTTTAAATTATCGGGTGTGTTGCAAACATGGCATACTTGAGTATTGTAAAATTGAAATGTACAAAATTAAATTTATTATTTCACTACTGTTTTTTGACATAATCATGCTTATGTCATCACTGCTTACGTATAAAATATATACTTATTATAATAAAAAATATAAATTTAAAGAAAAGTAAAAGTGAAGTATTGTATCAGTTTTTGTGATTTGATTAAAATAAATAAAAATTGATTTGCCGGGTTTGCAAATAGTACCCTCATTTGGGAATACACAAAGAAGACTTAGTAAACGGAGATAATTGAAAAAAGGTTCTGACAGTTTAAAACACTACGTATTTATGTTTGTAATTAATTTATGTACATCTATATTATTTATATTACAAAACGTACAATGAAAGATCAAAAACATAACATAAGCTATACACTTGAGAGCAGTTGATTCAATATTGATTTGGGCGAATGAGACAATCCATTTTACTTCTACCTTGCTCCACTACCCATTTTTTATAGCTTTTTTGAACATTTTCTCGTTACTAATTGTTTTAATAGATAGTGGAAGTAAGTTAAAGATTTTAATTGAATGATACTTATAATCCTTTTGTCCAGAAGTGATATTAGTTTGTATTTGTTTAAGTTGTCTTTGTGTTGAGGATCTACTGATTATATTATTTGCATGTGATGTATTGTAGAGGCTATGTCTTTCATTTGAGTAAGAATAGTTTTTGAATCTGTAAGTGAGTATTGTTGTACCTTCCAGTGTTAGATGTCATTTGCTTTTTCAAGACTTATTGGTTAATTTGTAATATGACGCCGTTAAGCTAAAACATGGTAAAGCAAAACAACAAGCCGAAAAATTTGAAAGTCTTTAAAATTTTCTTGCGGTATGTGTTGACCCTTTCTACTAATTTTTCTTTTATATACGTAAATATCTGCCCACGCAAGTATTCTCTATTAAATGTCGGAACTTTAATTATTATTATTTTCCCTCTGACGAGATAATATTTACTACTTTCTGAAAAAAAAAATCAGTCATAAGAGTGGTTGTATAATTTTTATTTTCAGCTCTTTTACATTTCACTTTACACTAGTAGTAATGAAATGATTAATCGATATACTGATATTGGCACAATAATTTTGAAACCCATGTAAAACGTTTTCGTATTAGTTTAAAAAGATCGCGTGTTTATAATCTAAATATTCACATGTAAATATTATGTTACACACTTTTTTTTCAAAAAAAATGTGTTTCAACAGGCCAGGAGGTCCAATTACAGTAGTGAATTACGATACAGAACATGAAAAAACTCACATTAAATTTTAGTGTTCTCTCCGGGGATCGAACCCGGAACCTTCCATGCATGCGTCAAGCTTCTTGACCACTACACCACAGAGGCCGCCATGTTACGAGTAAATAAGCAGATAAATAAAAATTTATAAACATATTGAGGAATTAGAATTTTCAGCACCCATGCATCAGGAGATGCATAAAAGTGGAGCTTTCTCTGTTTATCCTTATGAAAATCCATGTGTTGATTGGTTATCAATTAACGTTCATTTAACTGTTCGTCAGTTCAATACTTAGGTATTTGCTAATTACACTTTTTGACCAAATTAAACTTTGTGAATGTCACATGAGCTATAGAAGGTGATTCTTTGTTATTCTGGTAATTCTGAATCTGCTTTCAAAAAAATTCCAACACATAAGGTTTAAGAGTAGATATTTCAGAAATTCGAGTTATCAAGGAATAGTGAAGGTACATGATAAAAACATTTATTTACGAAACATACAAGTAAAACTCGTATGTTAAAAATGCTTTTTTTCGTAGGACTTTTTCAGTGTACAATACAAAATTTAAAGATATAGATTACACAAACATCACTCTGTCAGATTTAAAATTTACACTAAAAATGCAATGTGTAACTTAGTAGACATTATAATAATAAATATCTACATCTCCCTTCTCTTCCTTATCCTCTCTCCAATCATTCTTGTCCTAATCCCGCCCAATTTACAATAACTTACTGTTCCTATAAAATATATTGAAAAATTCTTTGATTATTGAAAAATATTTACGAGTACATGAAAATAACATTTTTATATGTATAAACTTTTGTATATTTATTTGATTTGTAATATATTTTCTTTACTAACTTTGTATACTTTGTGGAAATCTGTTATTAGTTCTGAGTTTATACACTATATCTGCTTGTTTACTATAAATATGTATGTAGAACTGTTGATTTCCCAAATAAAATAAAATAAAATACGTTTATCTTTAAGGTCCTATCCTAGATGTTTTGATGAAATCTCTCAACACACGGTAAACATCTACACTTTTACACCCGAAGTACAGCATTTCATAAGTTTTTTTTAATTGGGGGGTTATGTTTATTTTTTCGGGCTTAAGTCACTTCACCGCACACGCAACAAAAGTTGTCAGGACTGTTGACTCGGTTGCGTGGAATTGTAATGATAAACAATATATTGATTTATTTATTAACGGCCGTAGCCAATTCTTAAGTGAAGAATTTTAAGCGCTTTTTACCAGCCCTGCTCAAACGTCACTAGTCGAGTGTGCACAATTGTATATTTCAAACACCAGTTCAGAGATCGATTTAATTTCAACTTTTATTTCTTTGACTATTACATTGTTTTCTTCTCGTTGGGTTGTATGGGTGCTCTTTGTTGCCAAAAATTGGTTATAACTTCTGTTGCGTATATACGATCTAAAATTGTGATAGCCATTTTGAAATATTTGTACTTTTTATTAGGTACTCTACGAATCGCACTATTGTAGAATTTCGTCAATTTCCGAAACGTTTGTTTCCACTGCTGATTGATTACCGGTTCATTAACACTCCAGTTTATTTCATTGATCGTTCCACAGTAGACTGAGCGATCATTATTATTAATTTTCAATTTCGATTAATCATTATTATTAATTTTCATTCCTAATTTATGATATCCAATGTGCCGTGAATACTTCCTATCATGTCCCTTTCAAAGTGTTAAAATTTGAGAAATATCTTTTGAAGTGAGTGTATTTACTGATGAGAAAAGTAATAAGTTGTTGGCATGTATAGAAACGAGAAAAAAATATTGATCGGGACGGTTAGCACAACGTACGCTTACCCCTACAAGAACTTTACGAAAAAATATAATTATGTAAGTGTTATAAAAAAAAATCTAATGTGTTTTATAAGTGCATATTATTCATGTATCATAATGCTAATCAATTATGTTATGTTATGAAGATTACTGTTTTTTTATGTGTAATTTGATTTTATTGTCATACGCAAGTCACAAGTACAAATAAATATGACTATTTTAGTTGATTAATCAATCACGTGTTAAAAATTCGTCATTTTTATAAAATTATGACATTAACATTAATGGCCAGCATTTACCTGAAAAGTCCTCAGAAGGCAATTCGTTGACTAAAAATGCACATGGTAATAAATTTGAATCGGATTGTACTCCCGTGGCTAGTGTCTCGGACTCACGGCTCAATGGTTCGTGGTTCGAATCCCACTCTACCCCAACTTGATTCCCACTTTCTTATAGTGAGTTATTTACAACTCGTTGAAAATGTCCCTCAAAATGAAATATTTGGGGAAATCATAAGAACGCAAATATTTCTTTAAAAAAATAAAAATAATCTTTATCCATTTTATAACCGTATTATTGATCAAAATGTAATTGTAAAGGTTTTATTAACCGGATTTCATTGTATTAAAAAACATGGTAACTCAGTTCTTAATTATTTGGAATTTTAACACAATATCTTGAGTTTGTCCAATGCATGAGAAGTCTATGCATTTATATTCCCCTCTCTAAAATGCTCTTCATCTCTGTTGTAATTTGTTAATCTAAATGACTCCCTAGGGGGTAAAATCTAGTATTTTGAACAAACATTTGAACAAAAACAAGTGCCCCATAAGCGTAAATATGTAAGTAAATAAAATAATTACCGTGATTTTTACAAATTACGAATAAAATTATACTTTTAAATAAAGCAAATGTTTTACTTACATAACGTTGGCGTTGTGATTACATACATATATAAATAAGTACACTTATACATTTTCCATCAACCGATGCGCATTTATAATTGGGTATTTTTTTTATTCCTTAATTTAAATATCGGATTATAAGATAAATCAATTTGTTCGCGTTAATATAATACGCCTTTCATGTGAGCTTAGACAGATTAATCAGTTCGAGATTTGGTGAATTAATTCTTATCATGTTTTGAAGATAATGTATGGGATTACTCATTACGGAACTAGAATAAACTGAATATAAAATAAAGTATAATAAATACTACAACATAAAATTTAAACGGATTCAACAGACCATTAATAATGTTGAGACTAATCCTCGCGACGTTTTCTCTTATTTGGTAGATTAAAAATACTACGAAATTGTATGTTTTATGTAAAAAAACAAATGAACAATCGTGTGAACAGCGCGTTTGCCAACTATGCAAGAGAATTTTAATCATTTAACTCATATGTAACATTTTTTATATACGCTGCAATTGGACTACCAATGCAGTGCCATATGCACCACCGAGGGTGAATATGGAAATGATTTACCACTATCATCATATTTAAACACGAACTATCCACATTTTCTTCCACGTTTCACGCATTAGGCCTTGTGGAACACCAAACTAGAGATGGGTGTTTCGGTTATCTACAAGAAGTAGCAGTCACAATTAGGTACCGTTTCACAAATTAATCCATTTCATGAAACTGTTTACTACTGTGAGCGCTTAGGCGAAAAATCTAAAATCTAACTGTTACCTTAACTAGCCAACCAGCCAATAAATGTAAATGCCTAGATTTCCATAATCCCTTCTCGAAAATGTTTTCCCCGTCTGTTGCAACAAATTTAGTTCGAAATAACTCCCTAGGGATCCAGCCTGTCTATAAACATTTGGACATACTTAAAACTTACTTTTTATATCCACCGAAGCGTAAAGCTAATTAGAATTTTTATGTCCGTGTATCGAAATTCGCGGGAACGCAATGATCCCATGAATCGGATGGTTTATCCAGTCCTGTTATTGCGCAACATGTTTAGCATCGGTTTTCCGTAATGGGATTATCCGGGGGGCGGGTGCAACGTTAATGCAGTTATTAATGCGTCTATAGGCAGCAAATGTACTAGTGCACTGTAACTCCACCCTGCAAACTCTACATGCAACTTTACTCTCTTCCTGTTTAATTGCATTTACTGGCCGGGACCGCTACTCTCAATATACAATGAAAATAATATTAGCAAAATATTTTAAACATTGCCGAACGTGTTGGCATTCGCCTGCCACGTTTGAGACCCCGGGCTCGATTCCTAGCTCGGTCCATGTGAAATATTTGTTTTCACTCGGCAATACTTCATTGTAATCTTAAAACTAGATTATTTACGTGAATTTGGCCGTTTTTGCTCATGTTCAAGAAACGAAGAAGTTGAGCGGTTTTTTAATTGTTTGCATTTGTTGATAGACTACCAAACTAAGCCAAACCATTATATTTATTTTTTATGTATCGATTGGGGAATTGACTTCCGAGTAACCGGAAATGTATCAAACCACTCTGTCATTTGTTAATTTCGGAGAACTAGTGACGTCGCGTCGTTCAAAATAGTTAATTTATATTCATTTCTTCATACGTTTTCGAGAAACTTCACCGTATTATTATTTAATAGATTTATTAGAGCATTTAATTTAGAGCATTTGCTCTTATTTTTACAGCGCTTAAGAAAACATATTTTTATGCAAGATAAGAAGAATTATAAATGATTCATAAAATTTATCTAAGATTGCAATTGGCGTATTAAATATATATATGAAAATAAAGAATAATTATAAAAAATATATATACAGACGGCAATCATGAAGTTTCGCATTATAAATAAATTGTCTATGTTTTATGAATGTATGTATGTGTATACGTATGGGTGTATGTACGTGTGTGTGTATGTACATGTGTATATATGTGTGTATATATATGTGTGTATATATGTGTATGTGTGTATGTATATGTATCAAAATGTGTATGCGAGTAAGTTTATATTTCATTAGTCTGTGCTCTTTATTAATTTGTTAACTATTATCATGTATGAAAATGTAATTGCATAGCTTGGAGCGGGATATGTACCCTTGTTAGCTGGGCAAAGTGAACGTTAAATTGTATTCTTGATAAATAGTGTAAATAAATAAACTAGTATTATCATCATAAAAGTACCTGTTCGAAATACTCGGCAGCTAACTTTTTTTTCAATCTCCTGGCAGTCATAGTTATTATTTTAATTCACCAATACCTAGACTGCACCAGCTTTATTTATTTTGTGTGTCTTTATATAATTATAGGTTAAATATTCTAAAGGCCATAAATTAATATGTTTAAAATTTCTTTATTAACAAAATTTTACTAAATGTTTTTTTTAAGGTGTCTCAGTAATAATATATTTATTAATGTGTCTGTAAGTGTTTAGGACATATTTTCAGGGAATTGGAATCCAATTGTGGTTTAAATTCATACTTTTTTAGAAAAATATTCCAGTAATTTACCATTTTATATTTGAACTTTACATTTATTTTAGAAGGTCCGAAGCACTCCGATTTGAATTTTGTTAATGTCTTTAATTTTGAATCATTCTGGGTTATACAAGTTATTTATTTCAGATTTTTTGAAGCAACTTACAACTTTCACTTTTTAAATTTTAATTACCCCGCGCGATTCGAGTCCGCAAAACGCCGGGAGATGAATTACGTAATTTGTTATGAAAAATATTTTTCAAGCATTTTGTTTTGTTTTTTACACCAATCACAGCGTATCTTGATGATTTTCGTTACATGAAGGTAAGATGATCACTGATCATTGATCAGTCTTACTCTTCAGATGCCAGTCCGGGGACTATGAAATATTCTTGTGTGACAAAAGACCCTGTTGAATAAATATTTCATTTCAACCATGTTGGGAATCCAACCCGAGACCTCTTGCATGGTAAGCAAACGCACTGACCATAACACCACGAAGCCGAAAGAATATATTAATAGAAAGCCGGGTAAAAAAAACGACTACCCCGGCAATACTAACAAAGTGTCTGCCTTGTTTTATTTTACGATCTGACAGACGATAAAATAATCGACTTCTTGAATAATACTTTTGGTGAATTCACTACTTACGCATGAAATCTGGGCCCACCCTATTCCATTTTAATCCCAGCAGTATTTTAATACTTACAAACGGCGCAACACGACATAATTTTATTTAAATCGGCAGTTGCGTACTAAGCGACGTTTACAGAGTAGCTAAAGGCCAAATTGTAAAACCACTCATTTATGAGTAGTTTAGTCAGCTTCTAGAGTTAAATTCAACTGACACCGCTGTTAATAAAATAGTTTTTTTTGTATTAGCGAAACAGATAGGAAGGCCTTCGGTCTAAATACGGTTTTCGGGTATGTCGAGGGGGTGCTTTCAGTGAGTAAGACTGAACACCTTACCTTCATGTAAATAATGATTGAGGTACGCTGTATTTAATGTTCCAATGAAGTGTCCTATTCACCATCGGGTACAGATAGGGGGGGGTACCAATATGGTGTTTTTTGAACCGGCTGACTGTCCCGTGGTAGTATAGTAGTCTCACGAATCAGAGGTCCAAGGTTAGAATCCCGCTCTATCACAGCTCGATTCCTATGTTCTAGTTTGGCTATTTACTATTTTTAGAAAATTATTATAAAATTTAAATATTTAAATGAACAATAAGAAGTTGAATATTCTTTATTAAAAAAAAAAACTTTTTTAGTACCTAGGTACATTGATTTTTTAATAAGAATCTATCTATATTTATAAAAGGCAATGTTCGAATGGTTGTCCTCGATGGATTGAATAACTACTGGACCCATTTACGTGCGGTTTTCAGATAAATGTACATCTTTGCCACAAGAAGGTTTATAACTTATAAAATTTTCAATTTATTAAGTACAAAAAAGCTTGGGAGCGTAAATGTTTTTTTTATCCATCGCCAGGGTTGCATTCGCCGAGAATGCGTTTACAAAAAAAGGATGGAGGTTATTTTTTTGTGAATAAAAAAAGTATGTTTTTGAATGTTTACAGACAACATTCGTTATTTTATGGATCCTAATCAGGTTATTTCATTGAATTCTTTATGATTTCTACCCATATATTTCTTTTTACTGGATTTTTGGTTATACTAAAATAATATTAACTAACATTCAATCATAGAATTAAGAATAGTCCCGAAGAAGCGTAGAATCATATTTTAATATATCGGACTGTGTCCAATAATTCCTTCACTCCGGCTTACTTTCGCCGCGCGTATTCGTGAAGTCGCCAGGTAATGTTGCTTGATGGGAAAAAAAATCATAACACAAATGTAAGGTAAAAAAAAGTTAAATGTTAATTTCTCTAAAATTTTATTGTGCACGTGGAAACATTGATTGGCACAACAGAGTAGATAGGTAAAGGATCATTTAAAAAGAGTAATTGAATTAATGAACTTTGAACTTAAAATATAAAACAAATTTTATTTGACCTAAAACGGATATTTTTATATCATGTTAAATAATATTTGATGTTTTAAAGACAATGTCATTCAAATGTCCCCCGCGGCGTTGTTTAATCCGAGGTCTAATTTTCATTAGTTATTTTATAAGATGAGCAAAGTAGGGGAAAAACAAATTCTACCCTGGCAACACTAACGAAATTTCCATTTTGTTTCTTCGATAATCTAACAGATGGAAAAATAATTAATTTTTTAAGGAATGCATTTGTTATATACACATTCATTTGCAAATTACAGATGAAATGTGATTGCATCCTGTTTCTTCAAGATTCTAGCAGTATTTCTAAACTTTAAAAGGACACAACACGGCATAGTTGAATTCAAATCAGGAGTTGCGTACTGAGCGACGTCTACAATGAAACTAATTGGTCAAAACGTAAACCTACTCATTTATGAGTAGCTGAGTCGCCTTCTGTTTGATGTGCGTATGCGGTTTCTGGACTATTCTTTATTCTATGCATTCAATAAATTGTTGAAAATCGCATTCCTGACTAAAATGCATCCCTGAGCAGAGTTTGACATTTGCTAAAAAAATTCTTTATTTGAAAATAATTGATTATTTTATGTTTTGGAATTCAAACATAAACACGTTCTTAGGTAGGTACCTACTTAAATTCAATATTTGAATATCTACATATTATTACGTTTAGATTTGGAATTCAATTCTAAACAAGTACCTACCTACTTACCAATGAAAAGTTACAACTTTTTTTTACGTTTATCTGAATGGTTTTACTAAAGATTTTTTAGTAAATTTTTGTAAGTGCACTTAATTATGTTTAATCTTAAGAGGAAACGCGGTCTGACTTTTCTTCATACAAACGTATTCACGTATTTTCTCTCTGAACTTTGGCACTAGAGAAATATTTTTTTTACAATAACAACAACAAACTATCACGCCGCTTCCCCGTAAGGGTAGGTAGAGAGGATAGAACGCCACATCACTCTATATTTGTATTCATATCTCGCTTCCTCTACATTCATAGATCTGATTATTCCGACTTTTATTATGTCATTTTTTAAGTATTTGTTGGATTTGGTCATGCCATGTCTTTCTCGGTCTTCCTCTATTTCTGCATCCATGAATATTCGCATTGTAAAAATGTTTAGCCGTTCTTTCGTTGTTCATTCGCTCTACATGTCCAAACCAGCGCAGAGTTCTTTTTTACACATTATAGATATTTACAATTGGCGTGTTCCTACATTGTTTCGTTTTTAAAAAAAGTGGTTTATTATGGGAACTAGAACCATCCAAACTCGTAAAAAAGCGCAGTTTTATCTGCTGTCTTCGGGCGCACGACGCGCGGTATACAAATATAACTATTTTTGAGAAACGCAAAACATACCGTTAAAGAAAATTTTATTCTGATACTCCGCCTAAAAAAATAACAAAATCCGTTCCGTTTTGAGGTGTAAAAAACGGTAGAGCGAAACGTAGATTTTGTCTATTTTAACAAAAGGTCTGAAATGCAGTTGTCTTTTTCGCACAGTATCGGGGAGACATCTGCAAGACAGTGACATGGAAACAATGTGCGAACACCTATTTATCAAAATTCTGTGTCGTCACAATTTATCTAAACCGAAACACAAAAATAATAATGTATTTGTACATACCTAATTTGGACTAAATACAATAATTGATATCAACTTTCGATTGTGTTCATTTAATCTATTTAGTAAGAACTCAAATCTAGCAATAGCACAGCATTGCCGGGTTCAGCGCGTATAATATAAATAAAGGAAATTACTGGGCCTACAATTCGTCATTAGATAGTCAAGGTGATAGTGAAGGTGATTTATTTATTTATTTATTAATAGACTATCAAACCAAGCCAAATTACTTTTATTTTTTTAATTTGATACTTTTGTAATTTTGAAAATACTCCTCTCTCGTCTCTATCGCTTACAAGTTCTCGTCGGTGATGTCTGCTGATTGGTGACAACACTCTATCATTGATTTATTTGAACTTGAACTTATGACGTAATTAATTTTTATTATTTTTTTCATATGTAGTTTCGAGAAACGTTGCTTCCCAACTTGCTGGAAATGAAGTTCGCACTTACATTTTATTTCAAAATTAAAATAATGGAATTAAATTATAAGGTAAAAGAAATCACGGATAATTGGTGATTTAATACAACATGGTCAAAATATTTATAACACCAACGTCATATAAATTACTATCATTTTTATGTGTGGATTATATACTAATCATATTACCGTGTAGGCATCACCAATTTCCCTTTTTGCTGCTAATTGTCCTGATTTAAAGTCCTGTCACGTTCCTACAAATGCAGACCAAATTATATTTTAATGTCTAACAATGCAAGGTGCATTTAATTTTTCAGGTAAACTCAGACAGTAACGACCCCAGAAATCGCCTCCAGGGGGGAGGACGAACCCTAATGAAATATGATTCAACGGAGTCTTCGAGGAAATCTCCGAGTAATTACAAGTTTTTATATATTTATTTACACATAAAAAAATGCGTTCTTGTAATTTTTAAAAATACTAATGATTTATTTATTTTTAAACTTTTTAACTTTTTTCAGAGTACCTGTACATTTTTAATCGGTTGTGTATATTTCGGTTATGAAATATTTTTAAAAATAGACAGATGATCTGTTTTCAGTAAAACTTTTTTAAATATTCCTATAGATTTGCCTATCCCTACTTTCCATAGACGGATTATTGCACAAGAAGATAACAGATATTTTTTCTTGTTATACAAACATTTACAGAATGATTTTAAAAAATCAGGTTTTAGTTTCGTGGCTAGTGTCGCAATCTCACGAATCAGAGATCTAATGTTCGAACTCTACTATACCCCAACTTAAAAATAAAAAATAAAATGATTATAAAAATGTATTTTTTCATTTTTTTAATAGTGAGTTATTCATAAGTCGTTAAAAATGGCCCCCAAAATTCAAATGTTTAGTTAAATTATGAACGCAAATATTTCATTTTCATTTTCAATAATTTTACATGGAATTTTTAGGAGATTTATCATGTCAAAAAGCTTTTTTTGCATCTTACAATTGAAAAATGGTCCAAAAATCTTTTCATGAAACTTTTCCATTTTTTATAAAAATGTTTACAAAATTAATTTAATCTTCCCATCCACAAGTTGAATCTAAGAAACTGTTGCGAAAATTATGTGATGCAGGTATATTTGATAGAAATGAGTATTGAGTCAGTTTAAAATGACTTACAGTTGATTTTTTACTCGCACCTTTTACTAAACACCTTAGGTGACCATGTTAAAATTAATATTAAATCGCTTCCGGTGGAGTCAATTTAATAGAAAAATAAGTCAATGTTTCTGATCAATCTCTAAATCTGAAGGCAGTTTTAGTTTGTAAATACCCATAGTAATTTGTATTTGTTGGAAACTGCTAATTCTTTATCAATCGCTTTCTCTATTGCAGCATCTTGACCAATCACAACTCTGCAGTTTTATCAAGTTCACTTTGAAGTACGAAATCTTGTATTCTTGGAGATAAACAATTATCTTTCATTCCACGAAATTGAGGTTGAGGTCAATAAGGTTCAACGGGTCCACACAATTCAAAAATAATTTCTTCAGTGATGAATGAAGAAGCCTAAAAGATCAAGTTCCCATGATAATCTTTTTTTTTTAACTATCTAAATGATTTTTTTTAAAACGGGTTTTAAAAAATAGTAAAAAGCATTGGATCGAAAAAAAATTGTCTCAAATTTGTGTTAAATCAAATATTTCCAGATTTTGTCTAATAGCTCTAGTGGCAATATTATAGTAACATCTAATGGAGTTCAGTTAATGTATTTAAAAACCGCCCAGATGCACACATCAATGTATAATGTTTAATTACCATGTACTTTTGATAAACACGCATCAGTTTAATAGCTGCTAGTGTATTATTGATGGTAATAATTATTATTATTAACTTTGACAAAATTAATTGTTTTGACTTGTTAACTATATACGTAAATTTACCATATTTTTGTATTGTTTTTTAATACGCGTTTTTGTTGGTTCAAACCAATAATTCTTAAAAAATAAAATGCTTTTTTTTTCTTCAGAATACGGTTTTGAAATTTAACATACTTAAAAAAAAAAAAAAAAACGATTTATATCATTTCGTCATTTGAATTTTAACAAAAAGGTTTCTAACTTTTTACTAAGCTCTTTATTGTACCATTTTTAATACAATTTACAAGTTTTAAGCAAATATATTATTTTCATACTTACGCACCCATACAAACGCACCCTCTCCCTCTTTCATTCCCACACGCACATGTATCCTCTCCCTCATTCATTCACGCATACACACATTCACATACACATGAATACAAACGTCACACAAATAAAATTACTAAACTTCTTTTCTTATATATTATGTGTCATTATATTTACAGTGGATTTTTTTAATTGGCTTTAGTATTGTTAAGATTTTTCTAATTATTTTGTTTATGTAATAGCTGTAAAAATCCCAAATAAAATGAAATAAATAAATAAATAAATTACTATGCTGCCCTTGAGTTAATGTTTTAAATGGGTACCGTTATAATAATGGAATATTTTTTTTGCTTTGTACGCTTTAGATTCCCTAAGAAACGATGTCCCTGTATTAAAATCTGACTCCCGATTTATTGGAAAATCTATAGATGCCCGGAGTACAGGAGCAATATCAGCAAAGGATACAACGTCCCTTGCTTCGGTAGGGCACATCCTCCCCGCCACTTCTTCAGAAGACAAGACGAAAGTGTTCAGGTAGGCTGTTTACTGGGTGGTTATTTTTATTAATTTATTTTGTTTTATTTTATTTCACGTATGTTACTCTTCTACTGGAGGAATATTTTATTTAAAATATGATGGTAAAGAAAGCTAATTGTTTTTCAATCCTAGCCTGTTAAAATTTTAATAACTCCTGATATTTTTTACAGGAGCAACTTGACTACTATACTTAGCTGTGTATACGCCGTATTTTTAGTGACTGCGGGCTGTATTATATTCATATTCGATATATTCGTAAATAGTTCTATTGCTGAGGTAAAAATGAACTGTTTCTTATTTTTTATTTTGCCTTTAAGATTTTATTAGTTCCGTGGTTCATCGTTTGTACTTTTTTTAGGTTTACTGCATTTATTTAGTAGCGGTAGGACTAATGTATATTTTATTTCTGCTAATAGACCTTAGAATGTATGTCAGTAAAGCTAAGAAACATCACAAGGAGAAAAAAAAGCAAGAAGAAGCTTATGACAACATGATGAGACAATCTGAGGCGAGTATCTTCAGTACTACGAGGATTAATTTATGTATATTTTAGAAGACAATATTTATGTGAATTTTATTTTGTGTTGATCCTTAGATTGAAACAATGGACGGACCGTTGACTTTTGTTATTCCAGACAACCATGATGGACTGAAACAGCATTTTTCATTGGAGTTACCACCTCCCGTTCGTCCTTTGGAGCACCTGTACTGCTTCAGTCAAGGAAGACACGCGGGAAGTTTTTACCTCAAACTTGGAGCAGCCGGTAAAATCAATACTTAGCTGCATCAATGAACTTAGCAATAAGCAAAATATTATAGAAACTTCAAAAAAAATTAATTCAGTTCATTTTGTTTCAACAACAAACTACTCGTAGTTGATTCGATTAAAATAAAATACAACATAAATAAATTAAAGCTAGGACAAAAGAAAAAATAATGACCTCGATACAAGATCTGGTCAATTTTAGTGATTGTTCAAATCTAAAAAGATTTTAACCAAGAAAGTCCAGATACTGTTTCGAGTTTATAACATTACACAATCGGGACATCGATGCGTGCAAGCCATAATAATATAAATAATAAAATAATGTTAATAAATGCCTCAACACGGGTTATGTCCAGTATGGTATTCATATAGAAAAGAAAAAAGAAAATGTTTTATGTGAAATAAATAAACAATTTGTGCTATGCTGATCGAGGAACAACAGATTATTGTTTCACAACCAGTGAATCGGAACATTGAATGCCACTTGTGCCAGTAACGTTGGTATGTCAATCTAGTCATTTACTTAACTAAACATAATTATGGAGTCAATGTTATTTCTACGTTTTTGTTGACTTAAGATTTTTAACATTGACTGCATTTCTTCGTAAGTGTGGTTTCCCCTCTTGAAGCCAATCATCCATGCTACTTTTCTTAGCAGACGATGTTGCATCGATTCAATATGATTAATCCGGCTTACGTAAAAGGGAGACCAGATCACGGAGGCATATTCTAGAAAAGAATGAACAAGTGAACAATAGTATTTGACAGATATTTAACCTCAATGAATTGTTTTTTTTTTTCAGTTTTCTGTTTGGGTCATTTAGTCCATTCAGCTTTGCTCCTGGGTGTTCAATCAGTCTATTTGAAATCAGAAGCTGACTGTGGAAATGTTATAATTCTTATACTAGATATTCTATATCCAATTTATTCCTTCTGCCAGTTGTTCTTCATCTTCAAGTATTCTAACGTTATTATTCTTCGTTACAAGGTATGACCTCATTACAAGCGATAACTCACAAATGTATTACAAGCGATAGCTTTTCTTATTTTAAGTTCTAATAAAAATATTTCTAGGGATTTGGAAGGTTCGCTCTAATGCATTGCATTGCCAGCAGCGTGTGCTTTTGGACATGGACTATTATTAGAGAAACTATGGATTCGCTCGCTATTTACGCAAAAAAGAAAGAAGTAAAACAAAACTTCAACAATGGTGAGTTCATTCGACAGAAGAATATTGACAGAAACATTATCGAACAAATTGTTAAAAAATCCATTTTTCAAAAACAGGCAGTCGGTCAAGTTTTAACTGGTCTCCAATGAATTCCAAGCAACCAATGGCTCTTCCATTGACTTCGTACCGCATGCCTGGCGCATTGCACTTGAGAAGCGCCTTCAATATTTCTCCGATCGGAGACAACAACAATTGCTCTGCAGAAGTTGGGTTCGATTCTATATTCAACAATTTAGCACCATATCTCTACCCTTTCACCATAGAATACAGCATTTTAATCGGTAAGAATATAATTTATCACTTTCCGTGTTATCGTAGTCGATAACAGACAAAAAAAATCATTTGTTTCTTATTTCAGTTGGAATCTTCTACATTCTATGGCAAAATATTGGCCAATGTTCAAAAGATGATATCGAGACTCCAGCGAGTTTCAATGATAAAAATGATTGGTCTAGTGATAAATCTTTTCACGAAGCTGATCATTGCAAGTGAGAGACCTTATTTATTTCGTAATACTAAAACTCTTGTTGACCAAAAACATTTACCTGTTTCTTAAACTTTCAGGGCTCCTACTGCTCTTGACGATAATGGGTTCAGTAATCTTGTTATTCACGTAGATTGCCATTCTTCGAATAAAGGAATTTTCGGTGGAATTTTAGTCCTTGTTCTAACTTTAGCCAGCATCATTATTTGTTTCATCACTGTGAATAGCGTGTGAGTGGTTTTAATTTATAATTGTTTCATAATTACTTTTTTATTCTACTGAATTTAGTGAAACCTTTAGGTACCTATACAAAAAATAACATGGTATTTTTAAGAAGTGATATGTTTTGTTCAATCGATGCATATCATGAATTACACAGAAAAAAAATGATCTCCAACTTTGGTAACACAAGTTTTTTCTTTCATTGTGGATTATTTTTGCAGTGAATTTCTAGAGACGGGTATTATTGTAATGGATATAACCGACACATTTCTCCATGTTACAATGCTGGTGGCCGTTATGTTCGCATACTCACAAATCAAAACCCTCGACGTGAATCTCCATCCCGTTTCTTTACTGGACGATCTCCTGCTCTTCATCTGTATTCCTGCATTCTTTATGGAAGTTATCTTCACCTTCATACCAGCTCTTTATTATGAACATTACATGGAGTTCATAAAGGTGTTTTTAATTGTAAGCTTATTCTTACTATTTATTTTGCTGGTTATATTTTGCGCGATGCGGTCGCCATTCGCGGCGCCTTGCCGCGCCTGCGCGGTTTTTATGGACACTTCTAAAATTAAATAGTTATAAATATAGTAGAACTACAGATTTATATAAAAAAAAACAAAAAGGCTCAATTTAGATGAACTCATTTACATGAAAAGGGTAAGGATGATATTTAAGATGAAAAACAATAAAATAAAGACGAACATTAAATTAAATATCGAACTGCAATATTCACTCAAGAAATATAAGAGCGTCATAATATAATATATAATAATATATTATATTATTATTATACTAATAATTTCATTTACGAACAACCTAGGACTAACAGAAAAAAAAACAGTTTTATGTGCATAAAGAGCGATAAAGTTTTACAATTCACTCTCAAAAGACCTTAAACATTAACGTCCTTAAAAAAACTGTTCTTACAGCCCATGTGACGAGTGATATGTGACGTTATTTTATTTACATTAAATAGCGTCATAAAATATATAATATCCCCTCATACCACCACTTTTGCTGATATATGATATGATTTTGGGAATATGTTGTACTAATAAAATACGTAATGTAATGTAATATGTAACTTGATATATAAAATAAAACGATATATTTTATCATAAATAAATAAATCAACAACGAATACATTCGTTACCATATGTTTGAGTTCACCGCGCCCGCACCGCGCTGCAAAACACTCGCCACTTTGCCCAAGCACTAAAATAGTATAATTGTGCGACAGTAACGCACTATGGTTCGAACGGGTAAATATCATCCTAAAATTACGTTTCATCTAATATTTAAAATTACTATTTATTATTATTTATAATTCAACGTATTTTTAATTGTTGAAATATTCAGTGAAATTTTAACCTATGTAAAATATTTTAGGTATCATATCTTCACTTGTTCAAGTATATTAACATTATGTACACTCAATTATTATTTTTAATTATGAAATATATAGCACTGTTACAATTAATAACTGTTGTAACTCAAAATTACTGATTTTACAGGAGAGCAAAAATTCAGTTTCACTATAAAAGTTATACTTCTAAGAAAATGTGATAGGTTTTGCTGTATTTTTTTAATAATGTATAAGTTTAATTAGTTGTGATTAAATATAGAATGTATAAAAATACATACTGAAAAAAATAAATATAGAAAAGTGAGGTAATTGGTATAACTTCTCAGGTATTTGTGATAGAATTACGACTGTTTTGGCTAAATATGTAGAACGAAGTTCACGTTTTGTCTGTGTCCACAACTCAAAATCGATAGATTTTGAGTTACAACAGTCTTCTACTCAGTGTTCGATATTTTTCCGAAGAGAACTTGTGGCGTCACAGATTGAGTAATTTCAAAATTACAAAACTTTAAAAAAACAAAACGCTTATGATATGATACTAATAGTATCTAATATTAATAGAAGTAAAAGAGCCGAAACTTAAGGAAATGTGAATGATTAAACATAGGCATGTGATGTGAATGGTGAATGTTACACAGTGTGTTAAGTGGCCACTTAAACCAGCTAATGACAGGTCATAAGCCCTGTAAATGCCTTGACTTCCATATTTTCTTCTCAAAAATGTTTTCCCTCTCTGTTGCAACAAATTTTAATCCCTTAGAATTCATTATTTATTTAACTCTTTTCACATTTTAATTGTAATTCTTACATTTTGTGATTATCAAGTTAACTGATCACCTTAAAGATGTTGGTTTAAACAATGACTAAACTCTAACTTTCTCAGGCTCTTCAAGTGTTAGTTCAAACTCCCTTCATCACAGACGCTCTGAGGAGGTGTAGCAACTCCAAGCACCTCCAGAGATCCAAGCCTGGCCGTGAGCTGGTCACATTCCTCGTGGTCTGCAACGTCTCCACGTGGATCTTCGAGACCTTCACGGTGAAGAATGCGGATGTTGACGACCCTCGCTACGACTATTACGGGAAGATCCTTTGGACGATCCTGGGCCATATCACCACCCCACTATGCATGTTCTACAGGTTCCACTCCAGCGTATGTCTTGTGGATATTTGGAAGGGGGCTTATCAACCTGGCAATAGTCATTAGTCTTATAATATCTCGTATTTACTTGAATTTTATTTAAAGCAAATCGAGACGTGAACAAGAGTCGTGTAGGGATTTATTTTTTATATACATATACGATAATTTTTAGCAAAACTAAATAAATATTTTGAGCTCAGCCCATCTTTTATCTATCCTGTCATTGATTATTGTATTTTTGAATTTCTTTGATTAATTAAGGAACTTACTCAAAACATTTTTTGTATAGAAATTGTAAAACGAACTCTTAAAATCAAATCATTTTTAAATTCCTTAGAATCAACGTTTGTAGTTCACTCCTACATGTATGTTGTTTAATTTCAGAATAAACTTTTATTTTTTATGAGTTTATTTAAATGACATTATGTATTTATTCTCTTACCGCATACAAACATATCAGGCTTGAAGTATAAAAGTGAATATTTGTTTTTTCCTCGATTCTCATGAAAGCTTTCGTAAGAATGTCATAAGTTTATGAAGTAGCAAATATGGCAAAGTACTTTGGGTGTTTAATGCATGTAAAGCGATATATGGACAGATTTATTTTATTTCATTTTATAAAAAATATATGTGTATTTTTAAAATTGCTTTTCTACTAAGTCTCCTCCATAACATATATCTTTTCGAACCAAAAATGAAACTCATACAGAAAGGGGTTATATGTTTGAACGTTTATTTTAATAAATTGCTAAAGCTTGTAATTTAACAAATTACAAAAAATATTTTAATTTGTAAAATTTGTTTACCTTAACTTTTATGTGGCTTAAAAAATAGTAAATAATGGTTATGTGATATGTATTTAAAATATTTGTTTTAAAATTTTACTTAAGAAATTTTAATGCGTGTGACATGTTTGCATAGTTTCATATTTTCTTAATTTTTCATTGTGTTCATGCTATTTTTTAACATTATTTTAAGAATATATCTATTATGTACCTTTGTTCGAAAGATTTTATGCTTAAGTTGTAAAATAAGGTTTATTTACATGTCACTTTTTTATAAGCACTTAATTATTTGAAATATACATGATTTGGTTAATATGATAATTGTTTTTATTAATTGAGACAGGTTTTAAGAAAATAGTGTAGGTGGCATTAAAAACATAAATAATTTTATAAGATGCCTACTTAATATTAATAGTTATTTTTAATAAATAGTGGTAAAATCTTAGAGTATATACATCTAAGGGTAAAATTATTCCTTTATAAATACTCGTACATACATGCACAATATTTATTTAAAAATACTTAGACAACGGTTACTTACAGAAATGCAGAATGTTCATTTTTTATATATATTTGGCGGCTTCCGGAGTGTCACGGATAAGACACTTGACTCACGCACAGAAGATTCTGGGATATTTAATTATATTTTTCTCAAGCCTATTCTCTACTATTCACCACTGTAATTGGGCATCCTAGCCTGTTGTGCTGCTTTTTTTTTTGTTTTACAAAGTGTAATTATTAACAACTATGTAAAGTACTGTTTCTGGCGCTTATTTATTTATATGTACGCCCAATGGACATATTTATAGATATTTATAAATTATTATAAAGGAAGAAAGACATAATAGTATAAAGTAGACTTAGTGGAAGCGGAAGAGAGGTGTTTATAATTGAATTTGATTAAGTGATCGTTTGAAAGAAAACAACTTGTTATCAAAAAAATCAAGATTAGTATGTTTGTTGGCAGACTTAAGAATTCTGAGCATCGGGGAATAAAAACCATAGTTAGTTCTATGGTTATCGGTATGAAAGAGTAAGTTTTGTCTGAGGTTTCTAGTTGGGATATTAACTTTTGTCATAGCTTTAATTTATTTTTGTTGTATTTCATTTTAATCTAATCAACAATTTGTCATTGAAACTAAAAGGACCGAATGAATATTTTTTTTAAAGGTTTCTTTTATATTTTGCTTATTGCTAAGTTCATTAATTTTACCAGCTGCTCCAAATTTAAGGTAAAAACTTCCCGCGTGTCTTCCTTGACTGAAGCAGTAGAGGTGCTCCAAAGGACGAACGGGAGGTGGCAACTCCAATGAAAAATACTGTTTCAGTCCATTTTATTGTATTGAGCTCAGTAGTTCAGGCGCATCAAAGAGTGAGTTAACAATTTCAAATAGGACTAGAAGGTCGGATTTATTTCGACGGTCTTGAAGGGAAGATATATTTAAGCTAGTTTTTAGCTCCATATTGAATCAACTGCTCCACAAGTGGATAGCTTATGATAGGTATTTGTTATTTTCATTGTGCGTTTTGTAATATAAATAATCTAGATGTACATATATATCTAGTTTTTAAAACCGTCTGAATAATTTGTTAATTATCTCTGTTTATTAAATAAGTCTTCTTTGTTTATTCTGAAATGTAAAAACATTTCAATAAAGTATATTGTGAAGTGTTTTGCCCAGTGAGGTCAATTATTTTTATTTAAGTTTATACTTTGTAAAAGCAAAATATGAATAAATAAATAAAATATTGGTCTCCTGGATAAGCCCAACCTCCAGCTCCTATCTTTCTTAAAAATCGATGTTGAACTGATTCAATATTTTTGATGTGAACATCATAATATGGAGACCAGATAACAAAGGAATACTCTAGGTGCGGGTGAAATAGGGAACAGAAGAGAGTTTTAAGGGTATTGATATTTGATTTGTATCGATATTACTTTAATATAAAAAAATACATTTTGATACTTGCCTTTGTCATAAACAAAGTTTTTTTTTTTTATGTTCTGATATTTTGTCTTGTAAATGTTTACGATTTTTTTTTTCAATGTTTTTCACTGAAATATTTAATTCATTTTTTTCTATAAACACATTTTTAAAATTATTTTGTTATGATTACACGTTTAAAACATAGTTAAAGGCATAAGCTATATAAAAACATACAAGATTAAAGTATCTACTGAACAGAACTTGTTACCTAATAGAAAAAAATGTAATTTAAAGGAAATGACTTAACTAATTGTCGATCCTTATTTGTATAATATCAGGAAAACGATGTGCATAATAATTATGTAGCTATGTATGATGATGAAAAATTCTGAACTTTATTCAGGAATAAGATAAGGGTAACGCTTTTTAAACTATATCATAACTTTTAGTTTGATAGTCCGAATGTATATTGTTGTCTTTATTTTATCCAAATCTTTTAAATAGTACCCTTTCTAATAGTACCAATTATTTCTAACAATAATAACAAATATAACAACTTTCATTAAAAATGATTTATCTTTAAAATTATCAAACTTTCATGTTACCTATGGCTGATATGGCTGGACTAAAGTAATGGAAATGTATGAACAATATTAATTGCTTTCCTCTTTTCTTTGTTCACAATATCCGGCGTTATTTTGTTCGAACAAAATATGAAATTCAATTATTGTGACGAATGAAGGTAAATTGAATTATAACTATGTATTTATATGTAGAATTCAGTTTTTTAAATACATGGTGATCGTTGATGGAATGGCCCATTTCACACCGGTCGTACAGATCTACACGACACGTAAAATTAAGGCAGATTGAAAAAAATATTGTCATTCTCTCAGGTCCTGCAAAAAAAAATCAAACGCAGATTATTTGGCCTCGTGGTGAACGTTTACCTACCATTAAATAAAAGTATTATAATACAATAATAACCAATCCACTCCATGTAATTTTATGGTGTCAAGTGGATGTTTACATCTTTTATGGAAATGGGCCAAGCACTAAGTTCAGGAGTTGATTAACTAAATAAAAAGAATACAACCATTAACGAATTAAAAAAATGTCTTTATATTTTCTTTTCGTTGTCAATGTATCTTGTTTTGTGTGAAAAGGAACGTTTATGTTAAGTTTTTTTTTGGCATTTGAAACCCACCCAAGTAACACCAATTCTTCTTTCTATCTAACTGGTTTGAATATCCCTGCTGGCAGTGATTTTGTGATCCAAGTATACATAGTGATCAACCTTGCCTACAGGTATTATTTTGCCGTTGGTATTGATATCATTTTAAGTTTAATTTTAGCAGATTCCATTTTTAAATCATAAGTCATCCCAGTCACTCATCCACGCTCTCAGAAATCAATACAGTCTCATCTGAAGCCTCTCCGTCAATATTCAGGCCTCTATCTTCCAAGTTCAATTTCTTAAAAGCATTTTCTAAAGACAGCGTAAATCATTGGGGCGTAAATATCGCCTTTTCGTACACTTCTCTGTATGGCAAACTTATCAGTATTTTGATACAGTTTAATTACTGACGGCATCTCGATATATGTTTTTCGAGGGGGTTAGGTATCTTTCATATTATCTGCTGTCTTTTAGAACGTCTAAGATAGCCCACATCTTAACGAAACAAAAAGCTTTTTCATATTTCACGAAGGTAACAACTAACGGCTTTTGGTATTTATTATATCTTTCAATTACCATTTTAAAAGTCTGATAGTCTGTTTGTGCGGTATCGCGAACAAAACCAAGCTTGTTTCCATGGTCGACAGTGATCCAACTTTTCCGTGATCCTGTTAACTATAACCTTTGTAAAAACCTTGTGCAGATGAAGAGAAGACTTATTGGTCGATGGTCTTCTAATTTTGTGGCGTCACCTTTCATGTGGAGAATAATAATTGTTGCGTTACTCCAGTATAACGGTTCATGTTCTTCTTCCAAACATTTGTTAAATAGAAGTACCAGGCTTTCCCTTATGCGATGGCTAGTTGTTTTTAGCATTTCAAAAAGAAATTTACTTCTCTTGGACTGTTTCTGTTTTTCTTTAGCCTAAATGCCCTATTTAGGCATATTTTTATATCCTACATTACAAATTAGGGATCTTCCTTGATAATAATTGTAGTTCACAAAAAGTGCTGCCTAATCCCAAAGGATTTTCAACTTAGAAAATTTTTCAAAAAATTCACTAGCAACATTCAATAAATCTTCTCGATTCTTTGAATAACAACTTCACGACTTTCATCCCATAACTTAAAAAAAATATTGTTTTTCTTTTGACAGTTTACTTTTAAAACCCCGTACTATTCTCAAAACAAATTGTTTGTACTCGCTAAACGTAAAAACATGCTAAACATCGAAAAACATGGCTGCCTCGAAAAACCGGATATCTGTTGCCGGTTGCCGCAAAAACATTTATAACAATATAATTGATTGGTTATTGTGAACACGTGTTTACATGAACCTTGTGACATTTGAAAGTAATTCGTTTTTATTAAAACAACTTTATTTTCATATGCTTTTGAGTAAATTCACCGTACAATTAAATGCTCTAATTTTTGAAAGATTTTTTTACATCCAATTTCCCATAGCACTGACCTTCCTCATTCATTATTATTATTATTATTATGGATAACTTATGAAGCGCCATTTTCGTAATAAAATACCTCAAGGGCGCTTTACATAGTGATTCTATTGTTAAATTAATTTAATTAAAGCTTTTAAATTTGTAATTTAATTAAAACAATTTATTTTGTTGTCACATGCTACGGATTTATTCAAATGATTTAGAGAACAAGTGGGTTTTAAGTTTTTCCCGATACATCACTTCACTTTCACAGCCTCGCACCTCTGCTGGGAGAGCATTCCATGCCATAGGGCCTGCGACCGCAAATGCGCGTTCACTAAATTTAGTGCGCTGTTTGCGGAAAAGTATAATAACTTTTCCTCTCGCCGTAGACGTAGCTGATCTAAGCGTGAGACGCCTGTCAGCTAGTATATCTGGAATGCATAGTCCCCTTAGATATTCCGAAGCAGAGTTGTGCAGTGACTTATACATAGGCCAACAGAGTTTGTATTCGACCCTCTGTGGAAAACGTAGCCAGTGTAGTTCCCGAAGTAGTGGAGTGATATGACTGAACTTAGAGATTCCGAAAATAAGTCTCGCTGCGGCATTCAATACAGATTGTAGGCGAGTCATTTTGTTCATTGGTAGACCTGCATAGATACCATTACAATAATCGACTCTAGGCACTACAAACGCATTTATTAATTGACAGGCGGCATCAACCGGCAATTTTTTGCGTATGCATTTAGTTTGTCTCAATTGGTAGAAGCATGAACTTATCGTTCTACTAATTTGAGCGTCAAGAGATAGATCAGAATTGAGTAAAACTCCCAGTAGTTTAACGGTGGGTAAAGCGGTACTCCCTACATTGGGTAGAGCCGTATCCTGGATCAAATTCTGTCATCTAGCTGAAGCCACCCACAGTTGTTCAGTTTTTGATGGGTTTAATATTAGTCTGTTTTCAGCCATCCAGTTTCCTATTTTCTTGATGCATCCATCAATGAAATTGACAAGCACACTTCTCTCGTCTGGTTTGCAATAAAAATAAATCTGCGTATCATCTGCATAGCAGTGAGACCACAATCCACATTCTTTGATAATGTTCTCTATATCTTTAGTGTAAAGGAGATAGAGAAGTGGTCCGAGTACTGACCCTTGAGGCACTCCTGTAGACACCAGAAAGTTGGTTGAGCTTTTACACTGGAACACAACTGGCTTTTCGGCGGGGATTATCGCTCATTTTTGTGAGGTTGGTTTTTAAGTCGTAATTTCCTAGACCTCCATCATTCATCTCTATCTCTGATGAAATATTTGTCAGAGTATTATTTCTTTACGCGCCCGGTGTTGGCGGGTTATTCAATCACCGATGGCAGTATTTTTTGTTTTTATAGAAATGACAATACGAATGATAATTGCAATATTTATATGAGTATAGATTTTATTTGAAAGTTTCCATTGTTTTCATGCTCCACTGAATCCCATTCATTGGGTAATGGATTCATGAACACTTGTGCCTTCAGTATTCAAATCCCTTTATTTCTCGTTTTCGTTTCATTTTAATTAACAATATTTTGGGTGCGTTCCAATTTTTGTAGACAAATTCTGGATTTTTTTTAAAGAGAATTTTGGAAGAAAATTTTGGAGAAGGAAATTTTAAAGTTAAGACATTTACAGGGCTTATGGCCTGTCATTGACTGATTTAAGTTTTCACTTTACTCTCACCATTCTGCCAATCTTCTAACATCCATATTTCTTCAATTCTAAACTGTTGTATTTTTAAAAAAATTCTGTTTACTCGAATTATTACGAGTACATTAAAATTCTGTATACATCTGTGACTTAGATCTAAAAGGGCTAATGTCATAAATCACAATTGCAGGAGATGAATTTTACAGCTATTTTGTTATATTATAATCAACTGATTAGGATGATTGAAACTATTATCAATAAAAAAACACTATCACGTAAAATATTGTTAAATATTTATTTTTTTAGTAGGTCAACTGACTCAACACTAAAATAATGAAATACGACATTCACCCTTTTAGACCCAAGACACAGATATATATGCATGGGTTGAATATATCTTGCATGCCTGTTGGCTCATGTGAAGAATCAATTAAATATTCCATATTCTTCACAATTTTATATCTGCCGAATAAATGACTAATATTAATCTCAATCCATCCAGGGAAAAAAAATCGTTATCTGTCTACCAAGATTTGGAGATTCTCAAAATATTGTTGGTAAAAATCATCCAGTTTAAAAAAGTAGCATAATTTAACAAAATATAATTAAAACTCTTGCCGTTTTCTATCTTGGAAAACAATACGAAATAAAGATTTTAGGTCTATTAAAACTAACCCCTTTTCAAAAATTAATACCATCGCACGGTGGTCCTGCGTTAATAGAGGGGCGATCATAGCCTTTTGCTGTTGTCATTTTGCTGATGTTTCCATGACTGATTTAAGCTGTGAGCAACTCGATAAACTTGAACGACTTCAGAATACATGCATAAGGTACATTTTTGGTCTTAGAAAATATGACCACATTTCTGATTATCGTAGGCAACCGAAATGGCTCAAAATTAGACATCGGAGAGACTATCACTCCCTCTCACTTCTGTTCAATGTACTTCATAGTCCTAACGCTCCTATATACCTGCGTGAAAATTTTCAACGCTTATCAGTTCATGGTTTACCTCTTCGTTTTAATTCTCAAGGCACTCTCTTAATACCCATCCACAATTCCTCTTTCTTCTTTAACTCATATGGCGTCCATGCGGCTCGATTGTGGAATCATCTCCCATCCACCATCAAAGATGTTACTACATTATCTCTGTTTAAATTACGTCTGAAGAAACATCTCCTTTCTCTTCCTTAATCTTTCCTCCTTTCCTTTTTCCTCTTTCCTCTTTTTTCCTTTTTCCCATTAAGTTATAGTTTTGATTTAAGGTAATTTATAAACAAATACTTTTATTTCTATTTTTATATATCTTTAGCTTTTTTTTTTCTCCATTGAATATGTTCTGTTACTTGAATAAAACTTTTATTTTATTAGTTGGTTGGAAGAAATTGCCATTAGGCAATAAGCCCGCCAATGTACAAATAACATTTTGTACAAAAAAATAAATAAATAGAAATAAACATTCAAAGCATATGCTACTGTAATAAAAAAAAAACTTTTTCATAAGAATGACTAACTTCAGAAAAAAAACAACTAATTTTTATTGAAATGTATAATATATTTGTCAAATAAAATAGGAAAAAAATATAAAACAATGATGCTTAGTATAAACACATCAAAACCTTATAATTTCTTAATATTGGTTTATTTAGTATTTAAATCAAACGCAATTTCACACTCCCGAGAAGCTTATTTTCTTCATTCATCATCTACTGCTCCTTATCACATTCCTTATTCGCTTATCCTATTTCGCTTCCGACTATCTCATTGCTTTGTCCCTATTTATTTTCTCTTATTTTTTACTAAGAATATTGTTTTAATTGCTTATTACTTATTTTTTTATATTGTTTAAACCGTCGCTTTATTTTGGAAAATTTAAGTGAATACATACAATTGAATGGCAGAACATACTGCGTATTTTCGTTTTCTTTTTATTTCTCTAAGTATAAGCGTTATAACTTGTACATCTCTTTGTATTCTAAATTAAATGAAATAATTATTTTATAAAATACAGTCCGCTTTCGTTTAACAAAGGGTAAGTTTGCAACTAACAAATAAAGTTTCTGGTAGATTTTAGTATGGAATATCTAGGCGTTGAATAGGTGAACATATGTCATGTAAGATAAACAGCGTGAGACGACACAAGTCTTGTACGTGTGTCGTATACACTGTGTCTATATGCACATATATAATCCGTCTCTCAGGAACGTTAAGGGTCCCGCGATAGGTGCACTACCGGATCCCGAACTTCTGCACAACTTGTGCAGAGCAAACATCTCAAGTGGAATGAGAAGCGAAATTGTGACCACAGTAACCAAGAATGTAATATATTCAACTAACTACAAGGATTACTGGAAATTAAGCATGTTACATAACATCAAATAGCTCAATTATAAAATATTTTTGTCACCACAAAAACAAACTAAATTTGGAGGCGCAAAATAACACCTGATAATTACCTACCCCGTATCGCTCTCTAGATAGAGAACATAGCACAAATATATATGTTAACTCCTCTAGACTTCAGGGCCTCGATTATGATGGGAAGATAAAGACGTCATACCTTCACCTAAACGGTATAGTTGAAGATAAATTCAGTCCTGGATGAACATATTAAGTTATCCAAAACAAAAACTATTTTTAGGAGAAGTGCAGAATCTTGCATTTTATCTAAAGGAAGAGAACATTAGAGAAGACTACTACGAGACATTGAATATATTAATTTACTAATAAGCGTTTTGTACGGATGTTTATTAAAATTTGTGATTTTTATTTTAAGTATTCTTTAATAATATGCATGCTTCCACTTTCCATTATATTATATCCCAACAATATGCAGGGTTTTTGGTCTCATAGAGTTAAGGGTACATTTTTTTGGCGATATGTATATTTGTATTAATAAATAAAAAAATTAAAAAATAAATGAAAATAATGTTTTTAAAAAACATTAAAATAAAAACAAAACAGATCTAAATTTGTTGCAGCAGAGAAGGAAAACATTTTTGAGAAGGGACTTTGGAAGTCAAGGTATTTATAGGGCTTATGACTTGTCTTGGTTAAATCGGCCACTTTACGCGCTGTGTAACATTAACTATTCTGCGTATGTGAAAACAAATAACTCCCTAGAGAGGAAATTCAGCCTGTACACAAACATTTGGACGGTCTCAAAATATTGTTGAAAAATACAACATTATAAAATGTACCTTGAAGTACTAATGTTTTTTGCATTACAACAAAGCGGACATCAGGTTTTTATTTCAACTTATTTAAGCATTTTGACAACGAAAGTGGACTTTAGTATTTTATTTACGCACAAATTAAATAGCTTTTGCGATAATTTCTGCATTATTTAAAGCCCGCCGGCTTAAAAAAAAGTCAAATTAGACCTAGTTTTTAATGGCGCGTTTTAGGCATTTTTGTGGGTTTTTCATTATAATATCCTCTGAATCATTGAAAGGCGTGTCGTAAAATTTTGTCTACAATTTTACACGATTTATAAGGAAAATTATGTACAAAAATACTTTTCATATGATCAATTATTTACAATAGGTCTAATCGAACCCATCTCTGGTAGGTATAAGTTGAGATAAAAACGGCAAAAAGTAGACTTCCGTGTTTTATCCTCTAAAATACAGATATATATTATAAGTTAGTAAAAGAGCGATGAAGGGCATTCTAATATAGAAATAATATAAATTTATTCATATTGCTTTTACGCATTTATTGATTTACTTTTTACACATACACATTTTATATACGTATGCATAAAGGCGGGCATATTGCCTATAGGCAATTTTTTCCTACCTACCTAAACCGTTCAATTTGAGAAAATCTGTGGTATATGAACACATATGAACACATTATAAAACAAAATGTTGAGAAAGGAGAAAACAAATTCACATTTTTTTTATTTGTTTATTTTTCCATACATACATTATTTACATAGAAATATGATTACAAAATACACTTGAGAAAAATACATCTTAAAATTAAGCTATAACATGAATTGGAAAAAATGCCCACAAAGACTACAGCGTCTGAGCGTGGGCCATTCCTTTTATAATTATTAAATAGTTTATGGCACATATGTGTGGTATGACATGACCACGAAAAGAAAATATAAGAAAAGAAAAACCAAATTAACATTTGCTGAAATTGCAAAAATATGATTTATTTGCAGGATTAATTTTAAAAAAAATATTAAATAATATTTTAAATATTTTATTTTTAAGAAAAATGATTTAATTCAATTTTAATAAATTATTCAGAAAGTGACATTTCATACGAGATTTCAATGAAAATTAAGAAGGGACGTCTCTGGCATTGGATGGTAGATTATTCCATAAGCAAGTAACTACTACTGTGAAAGAGGCGGTAAAAAAAATTGAGCGGTGAATGGATATTGAAAGGGTACACTCGATACTAGAACGTCGAGTTAGGCCACGCTGTGATAGAGGTTGGAAGAGCTCTCTCAAATAAACAGGCGTAGTGCGATTATTAAAAATATTGTGAAGAAGTGATAGAATATTTAAAAATAACAAGATAATTTAAAATATCTCGTATTTTGTTAAATGTAACACGACGTTAGAGCACCGTTTGCCGCTGAATTTTTTAGCGGTCTTTTAGAATTAAAACAAAGTTTTTGTGTTTTTAATATTACATTTTATTTATTCGTTCTCTTTAGAAAATTCGAACTCGTCACCCAGCCTACACAACTGTTATTATTTGACTATCCAAATGTGACCGATTGTGTAAGTAGTAACAGGGGGTCATCAACCAGCTCCTAGAGAATTCATTATATTTTAATACGTTTACATGACGAATAAATAATGAATTAAATGATGTGCGAATTTTACGGCGATGAGGTGTTTTATTTCATTAATTTATTTCATTTCATTTAATTATTCTTATTTACATTGAGAACATTACAGAGTATCCAATTCATTTTCAATACATTACAAAATATGTATAAAATATTGATGAAATAGAAAAGAGAAAAAAAAAAGTCAAGTAAAATGAATATGAATATTATAATTTGGAAGTAGCTTTTCTAAGAGAAATCCCACTGTCATGAAATATATCGACATCCTTGGCAATATGATTAAATAACACGATAGCTTTACCTACCGGCATAATCATTGGCAGGTTGAATCTGCATCGTGGTAGGTGTTGAGGTGCTGTGTTGACTTTGTCGAAGATAATTATCAGGGACCGAATTCGTTCAGAATATCAGAATTATGTATGCGCCCAACCAATCAGTTGAAAAAAGTAAACGCCCAAATTAATATCTCTTCTCCCCGACAATTATTGATAGCCCAGCATTCCTAGTAAGAAGTCAATCGGGAAAAGCCACGGGTAATATCTAAACTCCAAAAAAGGTCACTTTTGAGAAGCACAGACGAGGCCAATACATTTTGGAAGCATAAAACGCCTACATATGAACTAACTCAGGCTCTCTCGGGGCATGGATGCATGAGGGAATATCTGCATTGCTTTGGGCTGCGAGACGATAGTTGCTGCCCATGTGATGGCATCACTAAGCAGACTGTAGAACATCTTCTAATATACTACCAACACTCACACTCGGATTGCTGCGACAAATAACCTGGCTAGGTTGCTGGATTGCTGCGACAAATAAGCTCGGCTGAGCTTCTGAACTGTCATGATACACGAAAAGAGACTGTTCGATTCATAACAGGAACGACCAAGCAGGCTTAGTTATTTAATGGTGGTATTTAGCTCCTTTTTTTGTGTCCATCCTATACGACTGTTTTTTTTATTATATGTTAATATAATATTTCTTGTGTTATTTTGTTTTTTCTAATTCTGCTTTTATTTTTATTTTTGTTATCTACGGTAAAAAAGTTGAAGCCAACTGAAATAACCTCAAGATAAATATACGCGATAAAACCTTGCATATAACAAAAACGAGGTACAAATAATTTGCAACTATAAGAAATATATCCAAACTCTCTGAGATACAGATAACTGTACTACTGTTGATCTGGCTGCACTGGGACTCACTGTTTGACTGACTAATGTTGACTGACTGACTGAGCGTTACTACGCCTTGTGGTCACTTTATAGACCACGTTTCTTTGTCCTTTATATCTCCATCGCAGGAATTTGTTAATGTACGACAGGGCCACGCTCTCGTCGTTATGTGGAATACTGTTAGACTTGAATAATATTTTGTATTGAATTCCAAAAAAAACGATGACTTGCTTGTGTTGTTTCAGGTGAAATTATTTATCACGTGTGTGTGTCATCGATCGGTGGACAATGAACTTTTTTTAAATTTTTTCATTCCTTTTTTTTGTTTTTTTACAATAAACAAAATTGATAAAACAGAGTATTCAAAAAATAAAGCATAATTACAAAGCAATGAAATACATATTAATAGAAAAAATAGTAAACAAAAAAATCCACAAAGGCATGGCCTGTTCGTGGGTATACAAGAAAATGTTAATGAATTTTTGCTCCTTTAATAAATAATGGAATGTTATAATTTTTGTGTAACATAAGAAATAAAATGTAAAATATTCTGTAAAAGATTATATGGCATTTTTTTTATAGTAATTATAAAAGGAAATAAAAAATATTTTTAAAAAACACAAAAATATTCCTTATTATTAAAGGACAACAAAATAAATCATAGAAAAAAAGATTTCATATCTTTAGTTTAAATCCAGGATAGTGCATGTTTTTTAAAAGAAGGAAAATTTTGCAAGTTTGGATTCAATGAAATATTATCAGTACAAAAAGGATTAAAAATTTTTGGGCCAATAAAATATGCATATCTCTGTGCGAGCTTCGTTTTACAACTCCACAACTATGTTAAGCACTGCCTTCCCACACTCCACTGGTGCAGCACCCCACAGGAGACATGCCTGGACGGGCACAATGGGTGTTATGGTAGACTAAGAGACATTGCAGATTAAACTGTACTTAAAATACGTAATGATATCGCCAGATTTAGAAATCTGGTATAAAAGAGAGTTTGGACTCCTCATTATCATAATCGTAATTATGTTTTGCATCTAGCGGTACAAAGAGCACTACATCGGTACACCAACCACAGAGTAACTTAACCTTTTTTCCCATAATCAGTTTTAAATATCAGTCCAGAGACTAGAAAATATCTCATTGGAAAACATCAACCGTGTCAAGAACTTAACTCGAGACCTCTAGCATTAAAGGGAATCGCGCTGACCAATATTTAACAACGAGACGGACAATTATCATCTTTAAAATCCACCAACAAGCTACAAAAAGTGGCTTGGTGGGATTTTAGTTTTAGTAAAAATATAACAAGTGAAATTTTTTTAAATTGTAAAAATGTATAATTATGCTATTAAATCAAATAAATAATCATCTCTTTCCACACCTAATGGTTCATAGGACACTGCATTGGTACACCAATCGCAGCTTATCTTGTTTTTTTATATCAGGGTAAGATGATCAGTCCTGCGCTTCAGGTGCCAGTCCAAAGACTTTGAAATATGAAAATGTAAAAACACCTGTGTCAACTATGCCGGGAATCGAACTCGAGACGTCGTGAATGGTAGACAAACGCGCTGACCACTATACCACGAGGCCGACAAAGTTGCAAATAAAGAACTTTTAATACATAATTAGGACGTGCTTTTAAATTATATTACTGTATATAAACACTGTTTAAATATTTATAGTCTTTAGTCATTTTCTTATGTAAGTACTTTTTTACAAACATTATTTTATTAATGAATTTGATAAACACAGGTACATTAAGGGTATCCGAGGGATGAGAAACACGTGTTTGTCTCTTATTTTTTATTTAATCTTACACTAATTCTTCTTCTTCTTCTTATTCGTCTTCTTCATCTTCTTCTTCCTTGCTTTTCCCAGTTCATCTAGGGTCAGCCTTTCTGGTGCGCAGTATCCATCTATATCTGTCTTATGTCATCTCAATGGTAAACAATCTTAAACTAGTAGGTACATACCTACATAATGTATGAATGCCCCAACATAAGCATAAATCTAATTATCAGTAAACCTTACACAAAACACAAAACTTTTTAAAAACTAACTTATTTTCTAAAAAAATATCTTTTTAAGTTCGTTTTAAATGCAATATAACACACTTCAAAACACACAAAAGAACCAGAACGTGAACAAAAAAAAAAACGACGAAGCTCTCAAAAACTAGAATACGTGACACCTAGGATTCACCATGGACAGACCATTCAAATGGAATAAACACATAGACAGACTCACTAAAGTAACGGCATTATTACATAGCGTATTCTCCAAAATTAAAGACCTCATACCAAAAAAGGAAAAATCATCATGCATGAAGCTTATGCGAAAATTGAGTTACATGACGCCTTTTGGGGAACCAGTAACAAGACAGATATAACAAGGATACAAAGACAACAAAACAAAATAATTGAACTAACATACAACTTACATTACGTCCTGATCGCTACGACTGAACTGCTCACAAAGACACACCAGTTTGACATAAAATTCTTGGCAAAAATTGAGAAGATAAAAAATTTACACAAAATTGCACTAGGAAACGGGTATTACTTCTGATATTTGGGTATTGCTTTATAAATTTCTTCATATATAGGTAAAGCTCGGTGCATCAACAAATTCTGTGATTCCGTCTTTTTACGAAATTGCAGCCTTATATGTCTTGTTTGATATTCGTGTTCACATTGATTAGAAAAAAAAATCCATGGACATCAACAAATTGTCGTTCGAACCAAGCTTGACGTATCCATACGTCTGTACCTCACCTTATCCGTACACCAGAGAGAATTTTTACATCACTATTTTTTTAATTATTTTTTTTCTTAATAAATTTCATAAAAGGTACATGTTTTTTTTTATTATTCTATGCAGATCTAGTTTATACATCTAGTAAATGTTCACTGTAAATCTCCAAAAAAAGAGACTAACTCCTGTGCTTGGAGAGTGACTTGCACTGTTGTAGTTGTTTATTTATAAGAGTTTATATAATTTTAAATATACGAGTACATGAGAAACAAAATAAATAAATAGGAAATATAAAAAAAAAAACATAAAACAATAATACATTCATACAAATTAAAATTTAATGTAGTTTTTACACGTGTTCAAAAAAATTCTTTAAGTTTACTTTAAATTTATTTATTGATACATTATTTTTAATAGTTTTTAGTTCATTGGGGAGATTATTATAATTTTTAACACCTTTGAAGACAAAGCTATTTTGAGCATGACTTGTGTGGATATTAGGAATTTTAACATTATGTTGGTATCTGAGTAACTTATTCATCTCAAATTCTTTTATTTTTTCTTCTTTATAAATTTGTATAGTAGAATTTATTTTATAAAAAGTGTCTACTGTATGAACCTTAAATATTTTATATAGACTTTCCGTATTGAATGTTGGGGTTTCTTTAAAATTACTTTAATAATTAATCTTTGTACTATTTTAGGAGGGTTTAATATTATAATAATAATTGGATATATAAATACATACTTTAAACAAATCCTTTTGACAAAATAAAAATGAAGCTCTTTAGGAATTGATTTCTTTAGAAATCCCCACGAGCACACACAATGTGAATTAAATTTTATCTCGGCGTTTAGTTTTTTATCTAATGTAGTCAATTTTATTTATTTTCGTCTATCGGGATAACGTTAGCGTAGCTTTCAGAGCTTGGCCCGTTTAGTTATACGTACATTGATAGGTTTCTGCTTAATATTCTACATATATCTAGCGTAGTTAGCTGTGACGGTGCATTGTATCGGCCCATTGTAAGCACACTCCAATTTCATGCATCCATAGTTCATAATCGAGGCTGCTTCCACGCCCACCTCCTGACTATAATGTCGCCGTGTTACTCTTGATAGCGATACTGTTCACCTCTGAATTAATTGAATGCTTTTTATACAAATCTATTCCTTATCACAATAATTAAACTAAAAACAAAATCAGAATTAATAAAATGACACTGTGAAATATTACATTAATAAAATGTTATCCTATCCTCGTCGCCAGTTGTTTTACTCTATGGTGGTATATGAAGATCAGTAATAAGACTTTATGTAGTTGACTGTGGTTTATTATAAATACTTATTTTACTGTGGTTAAAGAGCGACTGTTAACTAAGAGTGACAAATTTAGAATGACTTGCCAAGCTATGTGGGTATGCAGACGACTGTGAATATATTATTGTTACCAACAATATACCTTCATTCTTTACAAAAAATAATAACTAAATTTTGCACAATTTAATATGTTTTTCTGTCTATCCTATCACGTTAATCATTTTCTAACGGATCGAATATTATTAAATATATAATATAATAAATATTTCGTATTCATTAAAGACACAAAACTATTAGGAAAATAAAAAAATATTTTCAAGAAAAATGACCCTGAATACCCGATCAACAGTCGTAATAAAATTTACTAACATTACATGCAAACCATAAATAATGCAATGGGTGAGTTAATAGATTGTGCTAAAAATGAACATGAATAACATAATTGTTTACATAAAACTTAGAAGCAAGAAACATTATAATATTTATGTGGTGTGTTAGTGGTTTACAACTTTAAATGTCGAACATAACAGAAATTTCACCCATTCGTCTAACACATGATGTACACACAATAGTAAAATAAATATGTAATCCTAAGCACTTTTTAGTCTTTGAATTTTGATCTCAATATCTAATATCATCCAATATAATTACTTTTCTCTGAATATTGTATGCCGCATAAAAATTTAAAAAAAATAATGTTAAAAAAACATAATTTTTATTTCAATCGGCACGGGAATCCCCTATTTTTTTTTAACACTGGTTTAGGCATTTTGACTTTGAAAATATTTTAATAGTATTTAAAGAACACAAAATTTGCAGACATGGGTCCGTTTTAACGATCAATTTAAAAATTCGCACATTCATAAAAAATATTTGCTTAAATCAATTATTTTTATTTTACAATGTCAATTTGAATCTTTGAGTTCAATATCTCTATATTATTATTTTTCCATACATTCCATCATAATTTCCTCATTATAATTTACGGTCAAAAGATTGGCGTAAATTGAGTGATAGTTGGATATACATATGTGGATATAAGTACCCTTTAACACTCAACAGTGAAATCGGCAGCAGTTGCAATTTTATATGACGCAATATGTTTTTTGAGTAATTTTTGCATTGAATATATTGATAATAACTATCATCAGTAACTCAAGAACGTAGAAATTGTAAGACGGGTGGGTACCTTTTTTAATTTATCATTTCAATTATTATTTCATTCTTATATTTACTGAATTATTCATTTATAATTAATACTTTTATTTTTTTTAGTGGCTGTCTTTATATATCGATATATAAGTACCTACTAATAATTATCTCAAACACAAAATATCATCACAAAACGGAGCCATTTTAGATGAAATTTAAGATAACCAGGGGTGGTATTCTGAACGCAAAAGCGCGCGTAGAAAACGCATTTTAAACGCATTTTAAACGCGTATTTACGTACTAAATAAACGTTATTTTTTGGTATGTGTATTTTTGTACATACACAAATCTGGATTTCTCCCGAGGGGGAGTAGGTCAGTATATATAGGAGTATATCATATTGATAAAAAAATATATAAACCTACTCCCCCTCGGGAGAAATCCAGATTTGTGTATGTACAAAAATACACATACCAAAAAATAATGTTGTGTAATAAGATCTGGTCAAAAATATAAGTATAAAATAAATTGCAGAATCATCTGCAGGCGATTACTAGTACTTAATTTAACTCGGAAGAGTCTTAAATACATAAAATAAAGTAATATGCTAATTAAAAATACTTAACTTCAATATCAATACATAGATGGCGCTCCAACACGCTAGTGAATGGTTTCTCATTTAATAAGATATATACAAGAATCAAAATGTTACCTGTGTCGATATTCGCTAATAAGCGGAATGGGGAATGTTGTAAAACGTAAAGTGGCCACTCAACCCAGCCAATGACAGGTCATAAGCCCTGTAAACGCTCGAATATCGATAATCCTGAATTTGAAAAAAAAAAATTCTACCTCATCTCTGTAGGAATATTGATAAAAAAATCTAAATAAACGTTATAAGAGCTATCTCTTCGCGCGCAATTCCGTTTAGAATACCGGCCCAGAGAACATTTTTACAATCGCATATCGCATAGCCAGTCATCAGCTTCACAATTCGTAAATATGAACTATTTATGCATCAGAGTGCGCACTGGAAACATGGAAATATCTATTCGTAAAAATGCTACCAAATAGTCATCTGTCAAACGAAATCGATGTTTTGATTGCATTAATTGTAAAAAAAGTAGATTCACCCATGAAAGTGGATCCAAAAAAAGTTGTCGAATACGCCGCACATCTCCGCTAGGGGCGCGATGATGCTTTCGAGTTTACATTTCAAGCAATCTCTTATGGGGGATGGACAAAACTATAATGAATCAATTTACATATATAGAAGGTAAACAAAATGGAAGGATGGAAAAAAATACACTGTGTCTTATGAAACCAAACAAATCGATTCTTGTTTTGACGCGATCTGATAGGCGGGCGACTAGAAATGAAATCCGCGGTGTTATAAAGATTCCCTGGTAATAAATATTTATGTGAATGCAATAAATTTATAAATCATAAACTGAACTGAAATCTACAAAGTTTTCGATACACTTAATAAATTATAAATTTAATTGGTCGATAAAATATTTCAGCTCAAAAGCCTCTATTTATATACATAATTGATTATGGCCGTATTGTGTTGAACGTACCTTACCTATCTAGAACCTACACATCATAGTCTCCCTTATGATGAGGTGGTCTCTGGCTGCTGATTGCCATAATTGAGTTGTTGCGGTATGCACCTTGTACTAAGAGCCCATACATTCTCTCTATACATCATCTCAAGTTGAGCAGCACTCTCGATTACAAAAAGACGATAAAATATTTATCCATTTAAAGTTTACAGATCTCCACAGTTTTTTGACCGGGAAATATGGAAGTGATTTGTGGGTGCCGCACCGTTCTGCGATTATTTTTAAATCTATAATTTTTCAATTCATCCATCTGTTGATTGTGGAACCAACAACGGACGACATCATGGTTGTATTTCCACGTATAACTGTATTCTCCATTCGTCTGGACACAGAAACATGTCCAGTTCTTTTCTCGACATCCATATTCAATACTTAAATATTGTTCACTCATCTTTTCTCATGCTTTTAGATCTCGATAAAATCTAGAAGGTTATTTAATCCAGCCAGCAAAAATTAAGGCATACTTAAAATTATGAATTTACTTTCAACGAGGTACAAGACACGTTTCAACCGACGAATAGACGACATTTCAATTTGTGCATTATTGCCTTTGTTGCGTTCATTATTGAACGCACTTTCATTGTTATTGACGTGACGCTACAAAGAATAAAGCCACCGCGTGTGATGAAAATGTGCTTTAATTACACTCTTACTGTCAAAAATCTGTTAGACAGGGTTGCATTTAGTCTGCAGCCGTGTTTAATATATATGGCGGTTGCAAATTATGTGAGTATGCATTGGTCAAGTATTGTCACAACTTTTATATCCTTTGTACTCACAACCGCTGTTCACTTCTTACCTCAGTATCCTTTGATCATCAGCCACATTGAGACCTCGTGCCGTACATCATGCGTTTATTTTGTTGAACATGTCCCACATCACAGACTTTGTTTTCACCAACCACCAGTGTTGAGCTCTACCACGAGGCCTGTCCTAGTGTTGGTGCCGCTCGCAAGTGACCAGTCGGACTACAGCAATTCCATTAAGAACAAAGATAAGGTTAGTGGCCTCCATTCCTAATCCATCTCATTTGTTGGGATTGTGACCGATTGACACGGCATGCCGAGGATACTGCATGCCAAGGATACTATCTGAGGATACTATATATGATATGCCATCGAGGATACTCACTTATGTCATGAAAATTAAATATAGTAGAAATCCTAGGGCTTCGCCCTCCGCAATTTCTCGCCCGGTATCCGCGTGGGAATTGTTCTCGCACCATAGGGTGAATATATAATCCGGAAGGCACTTAACAACTAGACAAGAGGCTTCACAATTGGAAGAATGAAGTTATCCAACTTAAAATATGCTGATGACACCACATTTATTGCATCGTCAGAAATTGAAATGAAACAACTAATTGACCGAATAGATGCTGCTGGTTCAAACCTGCGACTTTTAATGAATTCAAGCAAAACTAAGCTCATGGTCATTGATTGAGCTTGCAAAGTAGTACCATTCATTATCTTTGCAGAATAACGTGGGAAAAAACAACGATTTTATTTATCTATGTAAGTTCCCTCGTCCGCGATAGCGGGTGGGGTAAGTAAAACGATAAAAGTGTTATGGGGCGGCTGGTAAAGATTTAGAAGAATCGCAGAATAACTATTAACACCAAAAAGAGACTGGTGAAGACCTTGGTTTTCTTAACGTTCGTGAACGGTGTGGAGCGTTGGACATGGTTGGAGTGTTGAGATAATCTGAAAAGAAAATCAATCAAAGCTTTCAAAATATGTTGTTTACAAATATATCTCGGTACGTACAAATACATTAGATCTCACTACTCCAGAAAGAAGACATAAGATAAAGACTCTATCACTGACAAATTCCTACAGAACACCACAAGACCGATCCAGGTAGAGGAAGACTGTCCATTGACGAGCCATACCTGGAAACGGGCGTGATAACTATCCTAAGATATGTGGCTTGGATTGAAGAGAGAGAATCGTCAAAAATGTTGCAGATACATAAAGATATCGTTAAAATCGGCGGCGGCCGTGGTGTTGTGGTCAAGACGCTTGACTCACAGACGGAAGGTTCCGGGCTCGATTCCCGGTGAGAACACAAAAATTAAATGTGATTTTCTCAAGCCTGGGTGTTCTGTGATGTAATTCACCGCTGTAATTGGGCCTCCTGGCCTGTTGTGGTGCAAAAAAAAATTTAAAAAATGGTGATATTTTTTTTGAATCAGTAAATACTTGTAGTGAGCTATGTTTAAGCACCCTTTTAAAGTACATAAATAATAACAGCTGACAGCTGTCAATCAGTCGTATCTGTAGTAACGAGTTTTTTTTTTGATCAGCCATTTGTCCACCCCTGGATATAGGCCTCTTCTAATGATTTCCATTTTTTTTTATTTTGGGCTTTACTTGCCCATTTTCTTCCTGTGGCAGGGATAATATTGCCTGCCCATATTTTCTGAAGCCGTCTTACTGCTTTTATACTATGCCACGTCTCCACAGAATTCGGGGTGCCCATCTCTCTGTTCTCTGTCTCGCAACATGACCTGCCTATTGCCACTTCAATTTACCAATACGATCTTAATAGATATAATATGATATAATTATCAACAAATTTTGTCTGAATTACAGGGAAATAAATATGAACTAGTAAAATATGCAAATCCCGTACATGGATGATAGCATGTGTATCGTGATTTGCTATTGCTCTTCCTTTTAATTGTTGAAGGCAACGCAATATTTTTTATAATATCATAGATATAGCTTATGTGTGTGTATTTATTAAACGTCAGTGGATCTTTGTACAAAAATATCAGTTTCCTTTGTCAGTTTGTCAGCCTCGTAGTGTAATGGTCAGCGCGTTTGCCTGCCATTCAAGAAGTCTCGGGTTCTATTCCTAACATGGTCGGTATGAAATGTGTATTTTAAAGTCTGTTTTCACGCTAAAATATTTCAAAGTCCTTGGACTGGTCCCTGAAGCGTAAGACCGATCATCTTATCTTCATGTAACAAAAATCGCGGCAATTGATGTACCGATGCAGTGCCCTATGCACCATTAGGTGCGTAAAGGGAATGATGATGATGGTGATTGTCAGTACAGTACCACGCTTCGGTTGTATAATATGTTACCACTACTACTACTACTACCATCACGCCATTTCCCCGTAGGGGTAGGCAGAGAGAATGGACCGCCACACACGTCTATCCTGGCATACATTCCTAGCTTCTTTCAAATTGCTCCAATACCCATGCATTCTATCCCTTGCATACAGTTGTCCATGTATAGATTAAACAACCATGGTGACATTAAACATCCCTGTTTCACGCCTTTTGAGATCGCAAACCAAGATGTAAATCCCACATTAACTCTTACACACGCTGAGCTCTCCTCATAGAGAGACGATACTCCACGTATAAGTTTATAATTTACTTTATACTTTTCCAATATACCCTAATTTCATTATATCTACTTAATCATACGCTTTTTGCAAATCGACAAATATGTTACCATATTATAAATTATCGATAAATTTTCGAAAATCAGATTCTTTAGATAAAAAAATTATATTACGGCAAATGTCGAAAAAAAAATTATCGTCTTATTGAAACATAAGCTCAAAACTTTGGGTATTCTAGAACCTACTTATTGCATGCATTTATACCCCTACTGGTCTACTTAAGCCGTATTTAAGCAAATGCGTATTGTTTGACTAATAACTTCATCGGTTTCAAAGTCTTGATATTATACATGGAAATGAATATACCTTCATACCAATTCAGAAAATTACTTATCAGATTAATATTTGAAGCACTATCTCTGTATCAAATCCTTTACAAAACAATCTGAATGTCCCGTAAAAAAGGCCTATATTTAATTTTACCCAGCAGCAATCAGGATTATATAATTAGGTAAATTTAAACTATAAATCATTTTAATATTCAATATTTTTCATCAGTGATAAAGCTGTTGAAAAAAAGGGAAGTCTAGGCAATTACAGGGCTACTTATCAGTCATCGGCTGGTTTGATAACTGTGGATCATTCACCGTTCTGCCTATAGGTAGTTGACATCCAAATCCACGTATGGCATTTTTTAGATTCTATATATATATGCTTGGTTTTGTATAAACGTTTGCAAGCGATTTTAAAAACTCTAGTTAAAATTATGTCTGTTCTTCTACATTTTTAATCAAATCTGCATGTCTTTTTAATAACATGGAAAGACATCTACAAATAATGAAAGGTAAAACATTTAAATTTGTAAGTGAAAATTATTGATGGAAGTCCATTGTAATTTATTATATAAATAAAAGACGAGTGATACTTTAATCCACAAATTTGGAAAATCCTATAAAAAATACTTAAACTCATTAAAATAGCATTATGTAAACTCATTAGTTAACCCGAAAAATTCTTGATAATGATCCTTAAGGTAAAAATAACTTTATATTTTTTTTTTATGTAATTTTTAATTATCTATCTTTACCTCTGTTTTGTATAAATACATTGAACTCCTTAATAAAGATACAAGTCTCAAAGATGTCGCGAAAGTGATGAAACCGGTCAATAGATTTTCCAAATTTGTGGATTAAAGTATCACTCGTCTTTTATTTATATAATAAATAATAGGTAAATTATTCATACTAGAAACTTAATTCTACCATAAAAGATTATCTATTGTCACATTCATGCAAAATGATATTCTTCAATATAAATATTATCCAAAAGTAATCGTCATCGGATAAAGGTATCTAATACACTTTTGCCAGCATTGTTTCCCACCATAGAAACATTTCTGGAACGCTGGTATGATCTTCAGCTCCGTAATGTACTTTGTGGTCGCAAAACGCTGTCCTTTCATAGTCCTCTTTATCTTCGGTAACAGGAAAAATATGCAGGCGATCAAGTCCGGTAAATACAATAGCCGGGCATCAATGCGATCTGTTTTCTTGTCAAAAAGTCGCGAACAAGCTGCGAGGCGCGAGCGAGCGACCGTCATTTTCGTCAATCGGAAAAATCGGAAAATTCGTCAAAATTTATTTACACAATACTTCTTAAAAGGGGTGTTTTCCCACTATAATATTTCATAGTCCCTGGACTGGTACCTGAAGCGTAAGACTGATCAACTTACCTTCATGTAATACAAAATAATCATAATACACTGCGATTGCAATATGAACCATTAGGTGCGGAAAGGGAATGATGATGATGGTGTATACGTAAAAGTTAAAACTGCAAAGATTTTCGCAAATATTTTAACCACCACAAATGTTTACGAAGATTGTGTTCTATCATTAGTGGGCAATAAATAGAAAAATAAGTACATTAATACACACATAATCTAAACCCTTTACTTCTGCCAGTTTTATGCAGAAAATGTTTTATTGTCCCTAATAATTTCAGAGATTTTTCCACTACATTTTTTTTGCACCACAACAGGCCAGTAGCTCAATCACAAATAACTATCGACGTGATAACAATTTCTCACCATAATTGTTTATCGTATTCGCAATCACAATGGAACATCCGTGAACACCTAATATTAAATTTTAAAATATTTACGTTTCACGACTGCGTTAATCCTGCTGCGCAATCACATATTTTAATTTAACCGGTGTACTGGAAAATATGGCATAATTGATATTTTTATTTTTTATTTCCTATTTATCACGCTATTTATTGCATTTAGCCGGCGATTGGCAAGCCAAATGTCAAAGCAGTCGCCATAGTAATTATTATTATTTTTATTTATTTTTTGTATTAGATACTCCTTACTATTTTACAAATGCAATATATTGTATTATTTTTTTACAGAAAACGCCGATTTTCGCAACTAAACTGTATTTATTTACAAGAAAAACAAAAAACAAACTGACACAATCGTTGAATTAGAGATTACACACGCGTTGATTTATGACTGCGATAACTTAAGCATGTTCATTATTGATCATTGTTATCATGTTTTTAAGCACGTCGATAGTTATTTGTGATTGAGCTACAGGAGGCCCAATTTCAGTGGTGAATTACAGCGCAAAACACCCAGGCTTGAGAAAAATCAATTTATATTTTTGTGTTCTCACTATATCCGATCATATTGTTTTAATCTAAGTAATTGTAACTGTCTTAGAATTAGTTTCCAAACTCATGCGAGAACAAATATCTCATGTGCATTATTTTGTATTAAAAAATACAAATTATAAGATTTCTGCGTATTTAGGTAGGGTAAAATCATCAAAATAGTTATATGTCGACCGGTATTAGAACAGGACTGTTCTTTTGTCAAGGCCTTTAAAGACATGTTCTGAAAATGATCGGCGTATTAACTTCTTTTTATTAAGTCATTTTACACAGACTAAATGAGAAGTTATATTATATTATATTTAATATGGAAAATCACATAGTAAGTGCTTGGATTATTCATTGTCATACCTAATCTTGTAACTTTGAAACCGACATTGTTTATTTATAAAACTATTAACATAATTTAAAAAGAATTAAACCAACTCACGTGGAAAATGATTTCACGCTTTTGTTGGTAAAATCCCCCTTTGTTTTTATTGAAAACAAATTAAATTGTATCTTATTTCACGTTGCAAAATCACTTAAATTAGTGTGATACAATATTCCCTTGTGACATGCAAACAGTGCCGCGTAGCGAGGTATGTTTCCCGTCGGGGGCGGGGGCGGCGGCAGGGGTGGGCAGGTAGTGAAGTACGTAGCCAAGTTACCTGCTGCGGTGCTCTGGCGGAATGCAATTAGCAGGCAATTTGGTGGTAATTGATATTGTGGCATCTTAGTAGAGGGAAAATATTTTCATAGAAAATACACGATGAAAACCGTTACCTGGAAAAGCTCGCCTCGATACCGAGCGAATGGTTGACGAGAAGTTTTCTTGACTGCTAATTGAGGAAAGTAATTGATCGCGCACTGAAACAAGGTGCTTTTAACTAGCTCCGATACTCCGATATGTAGAAAAAAGATCCTCAAATAAATCTCCGCTCTTTCTTAGAGGAGTTTTATGGTTTTCGAATTTTCTGTAAAATTTAAGAGTTTAAATACATTTTCACTATCTTAAATCGTAAAAATAATTATTATTAAATTGTACAATTTGTAATGCATTTAATACCTACATCACACACGTATTAATTTTACTTATTAAATGCTGTTTTGCTCTCCTATATATAGTTGGATTATTTATATAGCGCCATTTTTGTGAAAATCACCTAAAGGGCGCTGCACAATAAATAAATATCCCAGCACGTCTTGCAGCTACAGAGCGCACGGACGGTTGGGATTCTATTTCCTAATTTCCAATTAAGATCAATTTAAATTATAATGGATAGAAGCTTGATTACAGCACGTCTTGCAGCTATAGAGCACATGGACGATAAGAAATCTTGCCCCATTTGCTGTTGATTTTATTATATAAAAAAATAGGTACGGATATTTTGAATGTCAATTTTTTTGAAAAGCATTGGTTCTATCCAATCTTTGGATGGACCGCGCCTGAGGCACGTTGCTGGTTTATAGATTTTATTTCGTTTTTTTCACGTATGTACTAATATTTAAAAAAATTAAACCTTTTATTTGGTTGGTTGGGTGGAAAAAATAAACATTTAGCAATAAGTCCTCCAATACACTGATAAAAAAAATCTAATAGTTAGAACACAGAATAGATTCCTTAAACTTCTCGATCGTAAATCTTATACCTATTTCGACTCGTACGAAGACTCTCCTTCCTTTTATAGTTTAACTTCCCTTACTAAACGTAGAAGCATTTCTGATCTGTCTTTCCTCTTCAAAATTTAAACAAATTTATCGATAGTCTATATCTCTTAGAGCGTATTCAACACAAGTTCATTGTTTAATAATTCATTGCCAGAAAAAATATTTTCAAAACTCGTTCATTTATCGTAGCTGCTCCAAATTTAATTTACTTTGTCCCTATTTAGATATTTTTAATACAAATTTTGTGAATTCAAAAAAAAAAATTGAAACTCTGTAAAATAAAACATTATTCAGCGTGTAATAAGTTAATGTGTCTCTTATTATGTTCATGTTATTTTCATATCAATATTTTGAATCGGTCAACTATATTATAAAAATCCCTCTCCTCCACTCTATTTCCTCATTCCTTATTATTATTTTTTATTCTCTTTGTTTTTTTACTGTAAAATTTTTCTTCAATGTAGGTATTATTTATTTACTAGTTTATACATACATTGTTACAAAAACGGCACAAAAAACACTCAGGCAAATTCTGCTTTTACTAGGAGTAGGCTCAGTATATGAAGGGTCGGCAAGCCAGAAATATTAGTTTGCCTTATGTTGCAATCGGTTCCTATATGGGCAAATGCCTGTTCTAAGAAACCGATTTACACGCTTATTAAAAGTCAATATATAAAGGAATAAACAAAACATCACAAAGAGATAGTCAGATTTCAATAAATAACTACACATTTCAAAAATAATCAAATAAAATAATATTGTCAGTTGCAAATACCGCTATATTCCATGTACTCATTTAATCTATAATAGGCCTTTTTTAGAAGTACACCTTTTATAAAAATGTTGAATTTATTGTCCGTTATAATAAGGACATTGTCGGGTATTCTATTGTAGAAGCGTACGCAGTGACCCACAAACGATGTGCTTGCCATACTTAGCTCTGATTTCGGGATTACCAATTTGTCTTTACTTCTAGTATTGTGATTATGTTTGCCGCTATTTTTTTTAAGAGAGATATATTTTTGTGCACATACATAATATTCTCATAAATATACTGAGTGTATACCGTCATAATGTTTACTTTTTGTTTTTGTTTAATTTTATTTCTTTTATTTTATTTTTATTTTATTAACATAAGCGGCAAATCTGCCTTTTACAAAAATTTATAATACTAACATATTTGGATTGGTATTTTTTTTTTTAATAACATCAATTCCTTATACCCAAGGTTTATAAAAAAAAAATAAACCTTAAAATTATAAAAGATTTATATTTTAAAAAATAACCTAAAAATTATACAGCATATTCAGTAGAAATTTTAAACAATTTAAGAATAAATGTAAAAAAACAAAATAAAATAGTAAAATATTTTAAAGTAATAAAACAAGAAAATCATAAGTACTGCTTCATACAGCTGGGCAAATTGAACAAAAAACTGTATATATTATGAAATGCATGAATCAATAAATATAATTACCATTCACCATTTTTGAAAAAGTTCAAAAGGTTTGTTCTATAGGAACAATACCCTACACTAAATATATCAGATACGTGGGAATAACCATTGCCGAGTTCATGAAGTATGTTTAATACGGCATTACAAGTATACACTGTCCGTGAATTGTTGCTACAAAACGGTGGCACCTGTCCAGTCATTCTTCCAGGCACCCTGAAGTTGATGAGAGAGAATAGTTCAGGGCAATCCCATATTGAATTTACGATTTTGAATAAATTTAAAAGGTCTATTTTTTTTCTTCTATCATAACGACTTAAAATTTTAACAAATTTAATGTTTTTAGTAAAAAATCGTAATTTAAAAATTCATGACTGATTCTAAGTTTAAAATTTATATACCGTAAGATTTTTTTTTGGACTCTTTCAAGAGAATTTTGGTGACAGTTGTAGTAAGGAGTCCATATTGTAGAGTTATACTCTAGCTGGCTTCTCACTAATAAAGTATACATCAACTTCAAAGTGCCTATGTTTTTGAATTGCCTTTTTTACCCCCTAAGGTGTTCTTTTTTTTCTTGTCTTATATTTATTATATATATTATTTTTTTCTCTTTACTGTGTAACATGTTCTCTCATTATAATGATGTAATAACTTATATTTTCAGTTATTAATTTAAAAAATACTTGGTACACTTACACTTATTTATTTTGACCAATTAGCGCTTTCACCCTCTAATGAGCATTTTCAGACTGGTGAATATTATACAGTGTAAGGATAATTGATATAAAACTAAATATTATCTTAAGTGTAGGTACATTTAAAAATAAGCTGAAAAAGATACAATAAGTATTTTTGAAATTAATAACGTAATAAACTTTTAAAGTAAATATAAGTTATTACATCATTACAATGGAATTCCATCAAGAATTGTCAATAAATAATATAATGAAAAAATGATCTCGTCATATTTGTGAAAAACTTTAACTGAATGTACGAGTATGAATGTAGGATAAAGGTTGCTGAGAGTTTGGTTGGAGTTCCTACCCCAGTTAGAGATTGACAGAGAAGACACGAGGTTGGTGTTTAATGCGTATTTATTACATGGCGAATAAGATACAGCACTTGGTTGTGTAGCACGAGCGTAGAGGCGATGATGGGTTGAAGTAACTGCACTTGAACTACATGCTGGAACTGTGTGATGTCGTCGAGCTGGTCTGACGTGAACTGAACTGACTGACTGACTGACTGACTGACTGACTTATAGACCATATTCATTTTTAGTTCATGTTTTCATGGTAGGGACGATGTGAATGTACTGCAGGGCGATGCCCTCCGATTTCATGTGAAATACTCAGAGTTGCATTTTACGAATGTATAGGATTCGATTGAAAATTATGACATTGCATCGTCGGTCATTAGTCTACTTCAGGTGAACTAATTTAACACGTGTGTGTCATCGACTATGGACTATGGACCCTACATGTACTATTTTTTTACATTTTGTATTCTTATATAACAATTGCTGTTTTTCCTAGATACTTTTTTGTTAAATACATTAAAAAATTAAAACTCTTGCAATAGATTCAATTCAAACGCTGCAGTTTAGTGTATTTTTTATATATGTGTATCATTTCTTACTGTGTTTTGTCATAAAAGTTTTTGAAATCATTATTTTTTAATGACATTTTATTTCGTTCGTCCCCATTTGCAACGATGACCATTGGAGCATGGCTGCATGTGAACATTAGTCTATCTGAATATAATGTGATTTCCTCTACAGAAATACCTAATTTGCTTGCCGAGCCCATGCATGATGAAGTCGGGACAAAAACACACAATGACCGAATATCCGGGTATTTCAGTTCCTCGCCGTTAATTCCGGTCACTGAGCAAATAACATATCAGTGTGGTGTATGGACATCAATGAGAGAACACCTCTTTAATATATTTTCATATCAAATCTGTACTTAAAATGACTAAATAATTCATTACAATACTCAGACGTTTTCGGAGAATTAGTGAAGTTATGTCTGGTTTGATATCGGCTCCAATGGGAAAATTTACTGGTGAGTTATCAAAATGGCTTTTATTTTTTTTTTATTTAGTGAAATGTATTTTATTTATTTATTTACGTCTGTACAACTATTACTTAGTTGATTTTTGTTACAATAATATACTGAAATTACTTCATAACTTTTACAAGTGAAATATATAGTACATCATAAGAAAAGTAATATATTATAGTATTTTTCAAACTTTAAAGCACCAGGTAAATTTACGTTTATGTCACTTTTGTCTTAGAAATAATAGATTTTTTTAAATACAAAAAATTCATGAAATCTTCATATATTTATGTATATGTATTTAAATTAAGACTCATTATTTCTAGCTGCGATACGATCCTACTCGCTATTTAATACTGCTCACACTTACACACACCTGAACACTTACTCCCATACAAATACACACACAAACACACTTCTACATTTACTCTCATACAAATACACATAAACACACCCTTTTGTTGTACCATAATTTAAAATGTATGAATTTTATTTAGACACTTTGCTGGTCTGTCTTCAAACCGTATTTTTTTAATGTTATTATATCATTGTCGACTTTTTGTTTCCGTAAAATAAAGAAATTAAAAATATTTTCGCAAATATTTCTATTTTGGTGCCTATTTTCAAAGAGTTGTAAATAACTTAATATTATAAATTGGAAATCAAGTTGGGGTTCAAACCTCGGACCTGTGATCCGTGAGTTCGCACTAGTCACGGGACCACAATCTGATTCCAAAGAAATTATACCCATTCCACATCAAATGGTGCATATGCGGGAGAGTATTTTGTTCACTTTTGTAACATGAAGATAAGACGATCAGTATTACGTTAAAAACGTATTAAATATTCTAGTATAATTTAAATTTAAACACAATTTAAAAGTATATTTTATTTCGACCATGTCGGGAATCGTACCCGGGACCGCTTACATGGCAGGCAAACATGCTGACTTTGCTCAAGATATTTTTAAAATAATCTTGTGTATGTATTTTTTTATTCTATACCCTATAATACAACATATTATTAAATATTTTAAAGTGAAAATGTATTTTAATATATATATTTTTTTTAATGAAATTGTTTTCTTACGGGTAAGTTTTTATCTGCTTTTGTGTAATGTTTAAAGTTTAGGATAAGTACTTTTTTGCATTTTTTTGTAATTTTTTTGGTGTAAATCCATTGTAATTTATTATAAAAATAACTTATTAACAATTTCATCGTTTTTTCGACATGTTTATTATTGTTCTATCTTATATTTCAACAAAAAAGTCATTAATTAACTAGAACATTTTTTCATTACAAAAGGCATTTTATGAAGAATACATGTATAACACAAAATAAATAGGATTTAAATTTAAAAATCAACTAGCCACGTTTACACATTGTCTGTAGGAAGATAATGTAAATCGTTTATTTTATATTGTATTTTTCTTCGAATTCGTAGTAAATTGATTTTTAAGTTGGTTGCAGGATGCCACTATGAATTTTACTCCGTTATTTCCGAGGACTTTTTATTTTCTGAGGTCAAGCAGAGTCAAAGCTGCAGGAAGTGAAAATTGGAAAGAGCGTTTATAGGGCGGGGTAGGAAGGAAAACAGGAAATTGGAGGAAACCTATTTAGGCTTTGAGTCTACTTCCATATTGAGTAATAGTGGATGCATAATATTCATATTTCAAATACGTAAGGACTATTACTTAAATTATAAGCAGTTTAATTAAAGCAAACGTACATTTCAATGTGATTTTTATAAATTAAACTGTAGTAGTTTTACAAAAAAGGACTACTAACTACAAAAAAATAGAATGGGGAACTTCATCTCTACGGGAAATTGGATGCAAAATTTTTTTTCTTACGCGTGGTGGAAAACGGGCCAGAGATAATTCGGTTAAGTAATATATTGTACCAATCAGCGCGCCGCTATCGGCATGGGTCAGGAGAAGCACGAACTACAAATGCCTTTTTCTTCCATATGAACATAACGCGATGCGGGAACGAAACGTGTATGTGTGGGTTTTATTTCAGTTGTAATTGCGTGTGTATGTGTAAGCAAGTTTTTTCGATTTTTATTTAATAAAAGACAGTCATGTCAAATAAATAACCTCAAATTGGTTTCTGTTATAATTTTACAATCAAGAGTATTTTTGTTTCGCGTTTATTTTAAAAAATTAATAAAAAAAGGTAATTTTTTGGAACTTATTGATTTGCTAGCTAAATATGTCGGTATCTTGGAAAATCACTTGCAATTATCTAGTAGTGCATTTATGAGAATATCAAATAGAGCCCAAAATGATTTAATTTCGAGTGTAGCAACCGTAAAAAATAAAAATATAAAAATATTTCAAAGAAGGATTTCGTAGCAATATAAATTATATTAAAAAAAGAAATAGATCATGTAAATTTATAATTTATTTGGATATTTGATGTAGCTTAGGTAATTTCACTATTAACTACCTACAGCATAGTGATTCAAACTAATGTGACTAGTGAAGGAAACTGTTTGGTAAGATTGATTAGATACTTATACTATATACAATAAAAACGTACTTTTTTTCTACTGCCTACCCTAGTTGAAAACTCTGTGCACGCGACTGCCTGGAGACCTATGGCGATGTCCGCATACTCCGCTTAGGAACGGATGTAGAAAAGAAGAATTTTTTTTCTACAAATTCATTGTTTATTTTGATATCTGTAATGAATTCATAGGAGCTCCTACCTAGTTGGAGGTTGATAGATGAGAACGATGTGGAGTGTTAAAGTGTATTTATCACATCAACAATGTTTTAAGTGTGTCCAGATGTTTGCAGACAAGCTGGATTTCTCTCCTAGGGTGTTAATTTGTTGCTACTGAGAGAGAAAACCTTTTGAGAAAGGAAAATGGAAGTCTATGTTACACAATGTGCTAAGTGGTCACTTAAAAGAGCCAATGACAGGTCATAAACCCTGTGAATGCCTTGATTTACATATTTCCTTCTTAAAATATTTTTTTCTTTGTGTTACGACAAAATTTAGGTTTATTCATTACATGTTGAATAAATAATGTGCCGGAGAAATTAACGTTTTACTTTATGCCACTGAGCACTGAACTGCATCTGTAACTGAAGATTTTACCATTTAAATTTTGTCCAGCATTCATTTTACTTGCTGATGAGATTTTATAGTTGTATACTAATTTCATGTTTCTCAGCGATTTTCACATCCACTCGTATCAGCAATTCGTTGATGGACAATTTTTTTTATTTATATACATTTTTTTAACATTTTCATTTTTAAAAAGTTCAGTTTTAGTTTGGCTTTCTGCGGCTGAAGTGTTTTAATAATTGATTGTTTACATGAGGAAATGTATTATTCAATTTTTGCACCATCTTTAATACGGTAGTAGATGCTGACACTGAGAATTGATTTTTGTGTGACTCCTACATACTTATAATCACCTCCCTGACACGATGTCATGAAATAGGCAAATGATCTTTTTTTTACATTTTATCATGTACAAGCGGACCCGACAGACGTTGTCCTGTCCAATTATTGGCTTGCCGGCCATTAGCTGGTTCAGCAAACGTTTTTTCGATCTTCGAATTTTCGATAAACTATATGCTAAGTGACATTTGACATTGAGTTTAAAATTTCAATCTTTTCGTTTCGTCGTTGTGTGATTTGAAAACATTTATGCTCTTAACTTCTTTTTTACACATTAGATTGAAAATTTAAATATCTACGAACAAGTGCAGCGCAAAGATCTACGTTTCTCTGAAAACCACACGTAAATCGATCAAGCCGTTTAGGAGGAGTTCAGTGACATCACACGTACACAGGATATATGTACATATATATATATAAAGATACATTTTTTTGTACATTTTGCCCAGTTAAAATGGATGCATTCCACGTTCCAAGTTAGGCAAATACATTTAATTCATTAATTTATTATATACAACGTTAAAAAAAAGAACGAGTACGTCTGGTGTTATTACTTGTACTTCCATTTAAAACATTTTCAGAAGTCAAAGTATAAAGTAAAGTAAAGTCAATAAATTAGAACTAAATATTAAAAAATGCAAAATAATGTCATTTCATAGAACAAAACAACCAATTTCCTTCGAGTACCTATTAGAAAACTCCAAAATTGATGTAGTCAAGTCCATCAGATATTTAGGAGTTGTTTTGGACTATAAACTGACCTACAACGAGCATATAGATAATACAGTAAATAAATCACTGAAATTACTTGGCTTCATTAACAGAATATCCTCTGATTTTACTAATGTCCGTACAATCAAAACTCTTTATTGCTCAACTGTTCGCCCTCTTCTAGAATATGGCTCAGTGGTCTGGTCTCCATTCTATGTCGATCGCATAAATCACATTGAATCAGTCCAACATCGCTTGCTTCGAAAAATAGCGTGGATGCACGGACTAGAGAGAGATAATTATTCTTATGCTGAAATGCTGAGTCAATGTTAAATATTTCTAGTCTACAAAAACGTAGAACTAATATTGACTCCATATATATGTTCGGCATACTCAATGGTATAATCGATGTTCCATCATTACTGGGACAAGTAAAATTCAATATTCCGACTCGTAGATTGAGAAACAATGAAGTGCTGTTCATCGATCAGCATAGAACAAACTATGGCCTAAATTCTCCAATGACCCGTCTTTGTCGTATTGTTAACTCAAGACAAGATCTGGACTTTTTTGGTTTAAGTTTACAACGATTTAAACGAGCACTAAATATATAGTCCAGATCTTGTCTCGATGTCCCTTATGTTTGTCAATTTTTCTTTCTTTTTTTTAAATGTTTTAAACTATTCTTTTATTGTAATATTTAAACCTTATAAATTGTATATATGGACAATGTCCGTTAATAAATAAATATGAAATAAAAATATAATATAATATAATATAAAGGGAGTAAAGGGTGATGGGCCTACATTTGGCCACTCTAGTTTGATTTATTGACTAACACAATAAATTCAGATAGTAACACGGTCTCCCTGTCGGCTGCGGCTCGCGTCGAGTGTAGGAAGTAAACATTTAGCATCAAACATGTCAATCGAGAGGCTAATCTAATGCCTCTCTACCCTCATCACTGGGGAGAAAATTGCTTTCCCAATGGGAACTCACAAGAAAATTAACAGGTTTTGTCTTACTGAAGATGTTTTGTCACATTGATTACATGTTCAGGAACAGGTCGATCAAATCAGTTGAGATCTCGAGTATAGAAAATAAATAGCCGGCGTTCAAGTCACGTACGTATTTACAATATAAGATTTAACATTTTATTAAACATTATTTTAAACTCTTATGGGTTTTATCCTGGCTTAATGTATCTTTTACTGTATTATTTATTTATTTTATTTTATTTGGGAAATCAACAGTTCTACATAATATTTTTAGTAAACAAACAGATATATTGTATAAACTCAAAACTAATAACAGATTTCCACATAGTATACAGTTAGTAAAGAAAATATATTACATATCAAATAAATACATACAATTTATACATATAAAAATGTTATTTTCATGTACTCAATAATCAAAGATTTTTTAATATTTATTTTAAGAACATTAAGTTTCTGTAAATTGGGCGGGATGAGGACAAAAATTTGATCATAATTTTGATGATGTTAGATATTTATTGATATAACTCCATAGTTAATGATTTTGATAAAATTACAAATCAAAATGTCAATAAAACTTTTTCATTTTATCATCATCATTATTACCTTTCGGCACCAAATGGTGCATAGGGCACTGCATTGGTACACCAATCGCAGCGTATCATGATATTTTTTGTTATATTAAGGTAAAATAATAAGTCTTACGCATCAGGTGCCAGTCCAGTTGACTACGAAATACTTAAGCTAATAATTAAAAATAAATAATCCATGTCAACTATGTCGGGAATTGAACCCGAGACCTCTCCTATGGTAAGCAAATGCGATGCCCATTACACCACGAGGCCGACTTCTTGGATTAGATTCACTTTATTTAATTTGACCAACGAGCGTTTTCGCCTAAGTCAGCATCTCCAGGACTGGTCTAGACTTAAGGATGCATTTTAGGTAATTTTCCTGTTAAAATTAGTTTTTTTAAGGTTCTTTTATAATGCTGTCAAACGAGAGTGTGAAAATCCAAGATACATCATGTAAAAATAAGTAAAGGTAAATTTTCGTACGGAAGCTCAATATTTGAAAAGTTAAGTTAGCAGGTTTCTCGCGCCCCTGTTAAAAATACTTAACAAACAAAAATTTCTTTACTTTTTTCATTTTTCTTTTTTTTCATCTTTTTCTTTAAATACGAAACATTAAAAAGAATGAGTCCTTTCTTCACAAGGTTGCAACTTACCCGTGCTGAGAAGGCTTAACTGTAAATGAGTTTTTTTCCTCACGAAATCGGGTTGTGCTCCCGTGGCTAGTGTTGCGGACTCACGGATCAGAGGTCCGAGGTTCGAACCCCACTTTGATTTCCATTTTCTAATAGTGAGTTATTCACAACTCATTGCAAATGACCACCAAAATTTAAATATTTCGGTAAATTATAGGAACGCAAATATTTATTTTATTTAAAAAATAAAAATGTTTTTGTGGATACATTTACGTGTATGTATTAGGTGTCAACACAAATTGTGTCCGATTTTGTCCATAATGCTCATCTCAGCCTTCCATAATGTACGGATCTCAATATTTGTGCATCTCTCGTACAAATTTTTACAACACATTCACCTATAAGATCGCATTTCGACAACATTCAGCCTAATTTCATTCCTGTTTTTCCAAGTCCATACTTTGCTCCCATACATCTGGGTGGGGGCCCGGGCTCCATTGTGAACTGCTTATTTTGCCTCTTGCGACAAAAAATTATTAGCCAAATTGATTTCACTTTGTTCACACCGTTCACTTTGTTCCCGGCACTCGGGTGAGTTCCTTTCAATATCTTTCTTAGGCATTTCATCCCTAATAAACATATTTCCCAGATACACAAATTCCTCTACTTGTTTTCGTATAACCCCATTCACAGTGATTTCACATTTAGTTATACTTTCATTTCTTTAGAAAACCATCACATTCGATTTGTCGACATTCATCAGCAAATAGCTTTTCTTGCTTACACCGTAGACCTTTGTTACCAAGAATTGCAGTTCCTCTTTGTTGTTAGCAAGAAGCACGGCATCATCAGCATACAAAAGACAATTGATTGATCTTAAGCCTTTCAGTTCTTTCATATAGTTATCGATATACCTATACGCTGAACAGCCATGGTGACATTACACATCCCTGTTTGACTCCTATTTGTATTCTATAGGCCCTGTGATAATTGGAATGGCCAGTTGAATGAAAAACTTCTCTAGGGAGGAAATCCAGCCAGTCTTCAAGCATTTGGACATACTAAAACATTGTTGAATTAACTACCTGGTAAAAGAAGAAGTATAATAATTGGAAAATTGTTTTCAGGCGTTGCCTAGTAGGTGATTTGGTTCATCCGGATGAATCTCACCCATGTGATAAAGGTTTCTGCTCTTTTACTTCACAAAAATCAACAGATGGAAGAGTTGAGGAAATGTGAATGTTCAAACATGGGCAGAATGGTGAATGTCTGTAGAGTGGCCACTTAGACCAGCCAATGATAGGTCATAAGCCTTGTAAATGTCTATACTTCAATATTCTCTTCTCGAAAATATTTTCCCTCTCGGTTGAAATAAATTTTAATTTAAAAAGAAAAAATATAGATTCAAAATTAAGTTTTATAAAAACGTGTGAATCGGAGTTTAGTTTTTTTTTTACTATCCATTTTGCGGACTTTTAGGAAAAATATTTTTTTTTAACTTTAATTATTATTTTTAATGCAATCTGTTTTTTTTTTGTCTTTTATTTGGAACGCATAAGTCTGCACCGTTTTTATGTTCAAAATTACAAGCAAACTTTATGGAATTACATTTGATAGACGTATGTTTACCCGGCAGGTTTATGTCCCTATCAATATGCGCAGGTACTCGTACATTAAATAATATTATTGGGATTTCAATACAATGCACATTGACAATTTACTGGAAGAAATAGCACCCCGAATCGTGTCAGATTAATATTTACATGCGAAATGTATTTCATTATCGGCCCTCTGCTCCCTGCCTATATTTCTGCCGAATTTGTTTAACCCCTTTTAGAGGTGGTTCATCAAATTAAATCATTTTATTTTCTTTTAAAAAACTTTTACGTCATTTTGTTGCATATTCGACTTTAAATCGTTTTTAATGCTTTCTTAAGTTAAATGAAATCTTATATCTCTTTCGTGTTCTTTCATTATTACAATCTACTAGTTTGTAAAAATGCCACCTACATTTTAGTAAAAACATCGAAATTTCAATATCAATGTGTTTCCCTCAATCCTGGGTATTCCATACCGTAATTTATTATGTGCCGTACCTCATAAGGAAGTTCAGTGATACGGGAGAAATGAATATGAAAAATGTTTTCTGACACGCGGTAAAAATAGAACATTTAATTGGGCGAAGAAGTTTCTCGATAATGCATGAAAATAGTTAATAAAAAATAATGCGTTGCATAAAAATCCTTCGAAACGTCGCGTCGTTGAGAAAGTTTTTACAATAAATTGTTTAATATCACGATTCTTAGGAAACTTTTATCATCCAGTGCCCAAAATAGAAAAACATCCTCATAGCATCAAAGGTAGGTCCATTTTCATGCTCCTTTCCTTGATTCAAATATTTCCAACCTTTTACATTACTGAATGAAAATCGTTTTTTCGCTACATTTCGCTTTTCGGTAACATTTCGTTATGTTGTTGATTTTCATTTTCCAGGGTAGCCATGTTTTTCAAAGTTTAGCGTGTTTCGACATTAAGCGGGTACAGAGTTTTACTTTTAGATGTCAGCAAATCTCAACGATATGAATTCGTGATGTCACAAAAAATTTAAATTACAAAACTTTAAACAATCGTGGTCAATGCGATATATAAAAACATGAAAAATTTGGCTTAGTTTGGGAGTCTATCAACAATTTTTTTATTTCTGAACCTTTGAATTTCGTCATTTCGTACTGTCATGGTGCAAAATAATTCAAATAAATTAAATATATGTTCACTAAAATCAACAAATGGAAGAATTAAAAAAATATGGATGTTCAAACAAAGGCAAAATGGTGAATGTTAGTGTGTAAAGTGGCCACTGAAACCAGCCAATGACAGGTCATAAGCACTGTAAATGCCTAGACTTCTATATTCCCTTAAGTAAGGTATTCTCTATCCCTGTTGTAATTTGTTAAATATATGTACATTGTTATTATTAGAGCACACATAAGAATATGTTTGTGTGCCCTATTTAAAGATTCAAAATAAAATTTATTAACTTATGTTTTGTAGTTAATTTGTTATTGGAGTATCATTGAGACAGTAAAATAAAAAAAATATTTGGGAGAGATTTTTGAAAATTAATTTGATCAGTTTTATTTCTTAGAAGAAAAGTATTCCCCATATAACACTGGTGTCAATGTTTTAGTAAAAGGTTATTAATTAAATAATAACGGATTTTCTATGTTAAGACCCGCGCTATCACATAAATGTATACAGTACATCAGTCAGTCGTGAATAACTTGATTTAGCAGATTATTATCACACAATCCCATGGCATTTTATTCAACATATTATATTCCTTCAATCATATTCATTCGCATTCAATTACCCCATATCAAACGGCTCTAATCCAGGAACAGAAGGAATAGATAGATATGTGTTATGTCGGTTATTAGACAGAGGTAAAAACAGAAATAGAAGATATCTCTCCGTGTAGATGTATAGGTGTTGAGTGATCACGGTTCGAGATCAAAGGCTCGTCCAACGGGGTAGAAAATTTGGCCAGCCCAATGAATATTATGCAACCCTCGCTTCGTTTCCCTTCCTTGTTCAAGAGACTGTTCACTTGTCGTCGGAAGGCCGTACTAAATACTCAATACACACATAATGGAGTGATCTACGTATCAACATTTTAGCTCACCACAAAGGTCTTCTAACGTAACCCTTTGAATATAGACGACAGCTGTATTACTACACTAAAACAAGCTACAAAAATGAGTTATTTCATGTAATTAATGAAAAAAATATTATCATCACTTATTTAGCCATGACAACCTAATTTTCATTGTTTTGTTAGTACATTTGATTCAATAGAAAATAACAATAATAAAAAAAAAACATAAAGAAAAAATCTTCCACTTAATTTGTTCCTTTAAGGTTTACAAAAGAATAAATACATATCGCTACCATTAGCCATTAAGAATTTTGTAAAATTAATAAATAAAACAAATTACCATTTATTTTAAAATTACATAATATTTTATTTTTTAATATTTCCCATTTTTATTTTTTTTATTTCAATCTTAAAGTAGAGCACACATATCATACATATTGTTATGGGTGTTCTAATAATAACATTGCAAATATATTTAATTTATAAATTGTTTATCACATATGTCTTGACCATTATTTTAAATTTTGATATGTTTTTTTCTTCATAAATATTTTTTTCCATTTCGTAATACTTTTTAATTGCTTTAAATAAAATTGAATTTTGTGACTTTGCCTTTTTCCTAAATGGAAGTCTAATTTTGTTCTTTTCTCTAGTATTGTGATCGTGTTCATGCTGGTTCCGATCATTTTTTTTCCAAAATTCTGTTTTTTTATTAGTTTATAATTTTATGAACAAATATCATTGTATCGTAAAATATTCTTTGTTTATATGTTAATAATTTCATTTCATTTACCATCGACTTTACCCTCGTGTATCTGGTTTTTTTTCAAAATGATTCTAAAGGCTTTATTTTGTAATACAGTTAGTTTATCTATGTTTTCTTTGTTTGATAAAAATAAAATGCTACTACAGTAGTTAACGTGTGGTTCAATAATTGCTTTGTAAATAGTTTTGCAAGAGTCCTTATCAATAAATCTTCTGATCCTTCCCAAAATTGATATTTTTTTGCAATCTTATTTATTACCATCTTAGCGTTTTGGTGAAATGTAAGTTTTGAATCCAACATTACACCTAAATATTTAATTTCAGTGACTTCATTAAGTTTTTTTATTTTCTATTACAATTGATGGTGTAATTTCTATTCTTTTGTTTCCTATATTCATATATTTAGTTTTGTTAACATTTCATTTAAATTTATTAATTTTTAGCCACAGTGATACATTATTAAGATCATGATTTTCATCATCTATTTTTTTGTTTAACTTTAAGCACACTTTTTACTACATATTAATTAAAATAAAAAAAACACACATAGGCAAGGCCTGTGGGTATAGTAAATCTAGGATATATTGTGAAATCTATAGTGTGAAAGTAAAATAGTGACATATAAAATAAAAATGGAATGTTAATATACGTTCAGGTTTTTTTAGTAATTAAATCGATTTAAGTGAAAAATATAGAATGAGAAATAGAAAATATGGAATAACTGATGAAAAATTACTTAATGTATTTTTGTTCAACTTGTAAGAAATGTTTTGCTTTACAAGAGCATTCTCAGCCTAAAGAAATCTAATTTTTTTAATTCGCTAATTCGTCATCTAACTAATTCGCACCTAAGACTTACGTTTTCAACTTGATCTTTTGCATAATATACAATTATGTTCCTGAATATATTTTTCATCCGCACAATAAACGGTTTAATTATTAAAAATATAAGTTTGTGGCATTAAAAGTGAAAAATTCGAAGAAACGCTATAATGTTTTAATCAAATTAAAAATAATAGTGGCACAATGATTATTATGCCATTTTCATATCTGAAAACATTTAAAACATCATGGACTACTGCAGGGTTTTCTAAACTATGCTCTGCGGAACACCAGTGTTTTAAATAGATTTTCTACAAAAAATTAGAGTTATTCTGTACAAACACAACTCTTTCGCAATATTTTTCCAAAGCTAGTAAGGACAATTCCTGGGTTCGGAATCCATTTTCCGTGACAGATAAAGTAATCTAAGGCACAAACGATTATGAAAAGCTGATTTATTTATTCGGTGACTCGGGTGATTTGAATTAAAAATACAATATATCAAGAAAAAGTTTGTTAAAAGAGTACTTATTTTCCTTAAGTTTTCTAAAACTTTTTTATGCGAAGTGGAATTTTCTAATTATGCTGTAACAAAGTCGGCATGCAGAAACAGGCTAAATGCCACAACGGATTATGTAAGAATTCAACTCACCGTGTGCCTGACGTCAAAAATATTAGCGATTACAAAACTCTAAATCCTCTGAGTTCATCGAGAGTTTTATTCACTCTTATTTATTATTATTTTTATGCGAATTGTTATAGTTACTAAATAAATAATAAATTATTTAAACACACTATAATTGATTACCCAACCTAAAAAACTAGCTAAGTGTTCCGTTAAAATTTTCGGATTTGTGAAATGTTCCGTCGCTGAAAAACTTTGGAAAACCTGAACTAATGGTTGAACTTTCAGTGTAGCTTTGTTATAACGAATAAATGTTAATTTACTGATAGCGCAGATTTCTTTGTAATTGGTCTCCTGTACAGATGTGTTTTTTGAGTAGTGCTTCTGTTATGAACACTGTTTGAATCGAGTTGTGCTACCACGGCTAGTGTCGCGTACTCACAAATCAGAGGTACGGGGCTTAAATCCCACACAACCAACTTAATAACCATTTTCTGATAGTGAACTATTTACAACTTGTTGAAAACGGCCTTAAAATTTAAATATTTAGTAAATATATAAGTTTTATAGTGAGAAGATCTTTTAATATAATTATATATCCCCGTACTGCGGGCCAACTGTTTGTGACACCTGATTTTTATAATCCGAATCATTTCTATTAAACTTATGTGTTATTCTTATTTATATATTATGTAGGTGCATATAATATGCATTTGTGTGTTCGTTTTGAATCAACGTTCGCGTATTGTCAAACCTTATTTTATTGTTGTCATTATTTCGTATTTACTGCATTTTGTGGTTACCTACTGTATTGTATAGGACTCGTCGCACATTATTCATTCGATGTGTATCAGTTAAATTTAAAAAATAAAATGCTTTTTTTTCAGAATACGGTTTTGAAATTTAACATACTTGAAAAAAAAAAAAAAAACAATTTATATCATTTCGTCATTTGAATTTTAACAAAAAGGTTTCTAACTTTTTACTAAGCTCTTTATTGTACCATTTTTAATACAATTTACAAGTTTTAAGCAAATATATTATTTTCATACTTACGCACCCATACACACGCACCCTCTCCTTCTTTCATTCCCACACGCACATGTATCCTCTCCCTCATTCATTCACGCATACACACATTCACATACACATGAATACAAACGTCACACAAATACAATTACTAAACTTCTTTTCTTATATATTATGTGTCATTATATTTACAGTGGATTTTTTTAATTGGCTTTAGTATTGTTAAGATTTTTCTAATTATTTTGTTTATGTAATAGCTGTAAAAATCCCAAATAAAATGAAATAAATAAATAAATAAATAAATAAATAGTGAAAGTATTTTTTTTTAATTCCCTGTACTCGTTTTTTTTTCTATTTTCCACAACATATTAATTTGATTTCAATATGTCTGTGTCTGTGTCTGTGTCTGTGTCTGTGTCTGTGTCTGTGTCTGTGTCTGTGTCTGTGTCTGTGTCTGTGTCTGTGTCTGTGTCTGTGTCTGTGTCTGTGTCTGTGTCTGTGTCTGTGTCTGTGTCTGTGTCTGTGTCTGTGTCTGTGTCTGTGTCTGTGTATGTGTCTGTGTCTGTGTCTGTGTCTGTGTCTGTGTCTGTGTCTGTGTCTGTGTCTGTGTCTGTGTCTGTGTCTGTGTCTGTGTCTGTGTCTGTGTCTGTGTCTGTGTCTGTGTCTGTGTCTGTGTCTGTGTCTGTGTCTGTGTCTGTGTCTGTGTCTGTGTCTGTGTCTGTGTCTGTGTCTGTGTCTGTGTCTGTGTCTGTGTCTGTGTCTGTGTCTGTGTCTGTGTCTGTGTCTGTGTCTGTGTCTGTGTCTGTGTCTGTGTCTGTGTCTGTGTCTGTGTCTGTGTCTGTGTCTGTGTCTGTGTCTGTGTCTGTGTCTGTGTCTGTGTCTGTGTCTGTGTCTGTGTCTGTGTCTGTGTCTGTGTCTGTGTCTGTGTCTGTGTCTGTGTCTGTGTCTGTGTCTGTGTCTGTGTCTGTGTCTGTGTCTGTGTCTGTGTCTGTGTCTGTGTCTGTGTCTGTGTCTGTGTCTGTGTCTGTGTCTGTGTCTGTGTCTGTGTCTGTGTGAATTAAAATTAGAAACATCAATTTATCAGTTCGTCTCTTGTTGTATACCGCTTTCCATATATTATTATAACACCCCTATCAAATAATATGTTACCTCGTATTATATATTTAGTTTTATACATATCGACCCTCAGCACGAAGCGATAATGGTTCTTATTGAAGTTGACTGAAAAAGGTTAATATTTTTGGTTCAAACTTCCCAAAAGTACAAAAATATAAAAATACGTTTGAATGGCTTGTAACGTAAACTATTTTTTTGTTATTTTTATTCCTTTGGGAATATCTTCTCATTTCAATCTATGTTTATAAAGCTTTCAACCTGTCTTCAATTTTTACTGAATTCATGAAAAAATCTGGGTGGACAATTTATTAAGGAACAACCTTTATTTATAAGTATTCATTATAAATAAATAAAAAATCTAAATACGTGTTTTAAAAATTGACGTTAAATCGTTTTGTTTGAATCCATTTCATTAATTCGGGGGCTTAGGGTCATAAGGGCGAAACTACAAAAAATGCTATTTTGTGTTAAGTACTAATCTGATATGCAAACAAAATATCCTGTTAGTGACAAAAAGATGAAACTCATCCGATAAGTAGTTACCTAGATAAATTTGTGTGAAACTACAAATGAAGCGTTTTGTTTAAAGTCAGAAGAATAAAACGCCTTTTACATCAATTTGGTTATTTACTAATGTAAGCAAAATTTAGGGTCATATAGACGAAAGCGTAGTTTCATATTTTTTGTCTCTAAAATATTTTATGCTCTATTGACTTTTTTTTCATTTTTTTTATTTGTCACCCTTAAAAGACAGTATTTTTTTTTTGAAAACTGTTTTATCATTTATCTCAAAACTGTGTTTTTGTAGTTTCGCCCTTATGACCCTTAACCCCCGAATTTATCCTAATAACCTAATGTTTCCAAAGCTACATAAGCCTCTCATCAAGGTATATTTAAGTAATCAATGTTATTCTATTTTATAATTTCAACAGTGACCTCTGAATACTAAGTCTAATACATATGGGGGTAATACGTCAAGTCTAAGTAATAAGTGTCAGCAGTATTTTGTTTTTGTGAAGATATAGAGCTATGGGTGAGGGGGTTTGAAATTCGATCATTTGCGCTTCTAAAATCAGACAAATTAGGATATATTGTTTCTTTGATTATTTATTTTTATTTTTTATTATTTATTACACTTTTTTCAATACTTCAACTTTTAAAATTTTTTTTAAATAGATAGATACATGCCAATAAAAGAAAAAACTTCTCTTAACCGTGAAACCGGGTTGTCAGCAGCTTTGTTTAATTTCAAAGTTGTCAAACTTCAATGTTTTATCAAACCGAATCAAAACCGATCGGTAATTAAATAATCATTTAGTCAAGCCGTAAATGCTAAAATGCCATAACCGACAAAAAAATATTTGACGGGTGAATATTTCTTCTTTTTAATAATTAAGAAATACACTTTGAGAACTAATTTTGTTACGAATATTTATTTTATTATTGATTGAATCGGTACTAACTCTGTGGATCAAATATATAATTAATAAAACACTTTACTACTTTTCTACAGCGTTCTAGTTTCAGAAAGCACAGATCCTTCCATCTACAGGTGTCATTATATACTTTACATAAATATAAAGAAATGAAAAATACAGATAAAATATTACACAATATTCCCGTTATGTAAACCTCCCTCTCCTTAATTAGCTCCTTCTACCCCTGTCAGTACCTAGATTTTTCATTTCTGTATAATATTTATGTTTAGTTTATAATAACACCTGTAGATGTAAGGATCTGCGCTTTCCGAAACTATTACAAACTTTCACATAAACCTAAGTGGTAAAAGAACAAAGTATATTAATATGTATAAATTTATTTTATTGAAGTCAATGAGATGAGAAAGATGGGAAGTAAAACGGGCTACCTTATTCTTATTCTTAGTGGTAGAGGTCAGTGCTATGCAAGCTCCTGACGTCACTGAGACCTGTGAAGATCTATTGTGACGGGTCCCGTGAATAGTTCTCGCCCTCCGAGCCCAGGTTTATAAAGAGCCTGACTACTGTGTGGAAGGCGAGAGTTTACAATTTGTTCAATCTCCCCCTATAAGCCCAGATCCATAAAGTATCGGGTTATTAGGAAGGAGGTGAGATTTTTAACATCCTCATGTTTAACCAGTGGTCTCCCGAGGATGAGACTTCTTTTATACTGTTTAACATCACATTCACATAGAATGTGAATAAGTGTTTCCTCATCTGCACTTCAGAACCTCTCTAAGAAGTTTCGGAAAGGTTCATTATAGAAAGGTGTTTGGTCAATCTGCAGTGTCTTGTAAGGGCTCTAGGGATAAACCTCACTTGATTTCGGCTGAGCTTTATAAGCTCAAAAGCGAAAGTTTGCAAGTGCGCTTTTATCAGTTCCTTCGCATGATCATGACTAGGAACAGGCTACCTATTTTATCCTAAAATTAAAAAAAGTAAATTAAAACAATAATCAAATATAATCAAAATGCGCAATATTATTTAAAAACGAGAAGGCCATAGGGGGTGATGTCAAAAACAATATATCAGAAATAATTTTTTTTAATTTTGTTATTGACTTGCTTTATTATCTTTGTTTAGTTTAGTTTGTTTTTCGTTTTGGTTTTGTAAAAATGTTTTGGATTTGTAAACAGAATAAAGAAACTACGTCAACATAGGCTAACGGATCATCGTTTTTCTTTCATAACGATAGTTGGATGACCAAGATACCTTCAATCCCGATAAAATTTATCGTTTCATCGAGAAAATTCTTACTGATAAAGAAAAACTTTTATTAATAAACTGCGCAATTAATTAATTACCCAAATATTTTTTCTCTAATACCACGTTAGCGAAGCCGCGGGTAGAAGATAATCATTAATAATTGACAAATGTTAACAAATCCCCTCCTTTCTACTTTTACAAGTACCTCTTTTTTTACCTGTAAGTTTACGTTTTCCATTTTCAAAACTTTAGTAATAATTGACGTACGTCTCACCATCTAAATATGGGTTAAAAAGCTTAAGTCTGTAAAGCTTAAAGGCATAAACTGTTCATATCAAAGTGTACTCATTAAAAGTTTCATTTTCTGTTATATCCGTACCTACATTTTTAAATTCCCTTCCAATTTTTTAATAATCTGCTAAAACAGTCTTAAAAAATTGCCCTCGGTGAAATTGTGTATATTTTAATGATAAACCATATAATGTCAAATACTTCGTTTCAAAGAATTCCCACATTTCCTATTTTTTGCATTAAAAATGAAATTGGTGTTTGTATTTTCGTTTTTATATTTTATTATTCCTTTTAAAAATGAGCAATTACAGGCAGAATGTTCATCATTCATCATATGGTGTCCACAAAGAACCTCCATGCATCTCTATCGGCTGACAGATCATGTGCGTCCTCCCAGTCAGGTTCGCGTCCCGTGGTTCTGACATAAACTCTTCTGAATATCTATTCTGGACACAAAGAAATTGCTCACAGTAAAGCAACAAATTATATATAATTTGGCAATTTTAACACATAAAATAATTAAGGGGATGAATGAAATAAAAACAATAATAAAATTTAACCAATAATGTCAGACATATGAAACAAAGGGTAAAAAAAATATATCATTACTAATGAGGAGAAAAACAGAATCTCAAAATTCATTGTACAAGGGGTTGAAGCTGTACAATGAGTTACCTGAAGAAATAAAGGAAATAGAAAAAATCGAAATATTTAAAATTAATTTGAAAAAATGTGTTATCGAGAAATTTTGATAAAAAAACTGTGGTATTATTAAAAGTTTATATTAATTCTTAAGATGTTATGAACTAACTTAATAAAGCACAAATATATAAATAAATAATAATCTGACGATGAACAGTCGGCAGCGAACGTCCAGGACGTCGATAACCTAATGCCTTGTAAAGTAGGCAGGCGCGGTTAAGGCTCTCTGAAGGAACCGCAGTACACGGCCCAGCCAACCGAATCACCTCCGCTTGATGATAGTTGTCACCGAAGTTTTTTTTACAAATTCAAACCACAGCATTCCCAAGATTCTTCTGAGGCCTTAGTGAGGTGCCACGATTTGCATCCGTAGAAGAGAATAGGTGTTATGCAGGCGTTACATTTGCGGCATTTGGTTTTCAATGAGTAAATATGCGCTCTTCAGGCAGCTTTTTGATGATTTGGTTTCAATTCAATTCAATTCAATTTAATTAATTTATTTCAATATAACATATACATTACAAACATACATTCAATACGTACATATTATAAACAAGAAAATAATACATGAAAGAGATTCATGTCAAAGTAGTAGGAGAATCCTGCTGCAGAAAACCCATTCGGATACATGGAACAGATCAATATCCAGAACAATGTTGTTCAGCATAGCGGTAGCCCTTCCAACAGGAAGAACCATCGGCTGGTTAGTCCTGTATATCGGAATATAAAACAATCTATGCTGACGCTGTCTTAGACAGTTATCAGGAACATATAAACCAATGATCATTATAATATTAGGATTATCGACAATACCGCGCAACAATCGATAAAAATGTGTAGTCAAATACACATTCCTTCTAGTCTCTAAACTGTTTTAGCCAACCATACCCTGGAGAAACTCGGTCGGATAGAGCCAAGGATAATACCCGCACTCTCTCATGTAGAGATATCTCAGAAACTTCTTTTCAATTTTCTCTATCATAAGAGAGCACTTCAGTTCATGTGGCCCCCAAATCATCGAACCACTCTCGAGTCTACTTCGCACCAAGGAGTTGTAAAGAGTTTTCAGTACGCGGGTATTTTCAAAACCCTGGCAGTACGCAGAACAAATCCCAACATCTTCAATGCATTACCACTGATTGTCTGGTTAGACAGAATCCGAGTATTTTAAGCATCAAGGCACGCATTTTAAACTAATGCATGCGGAGTACCTATTTAGCTTATTTACTGTGACCTGAAGACCCCTTACTGAATCGTCAATTACAACCGCATCATCGGCATACCCTGGGTTTCAGAGTTTTTAGAAGGACGAGATGGATATTCCTCGGTTTAGTGGAATTAACATCCTTAGGAAGAAGTCCATAAGGATTATAAAAAGGAACGGTGCAAGGACGCAACCTTGATGAACTCCAGTGGTGACCTCAAATCAATCTGTGACTATATCGTTTATTCTGATTCGGCATTCGCTACTTGAGTCAAGGTGTTAAGAGTGTATTTTTAGTTTTATAAGCATCCCGTATGCTTCTAGAGTTGTCTGAATGTTGCTAAATGAAACAGCGTTTATATAGTGATCAATTTAACGTTTTAATTAAGTCATCATAATCATTTTCCTTCTCGCACCTAGTGGTTCATATCAGTTTCAACTAACATTAAAATCAATATTTATGCCCACCCTTCTAGAAATCGAACCCAGGACCTCAAAAATGGTAAGCGAACGCGCCAACCACTACACAAAGAAACGCAATTATTTCCACTCGATTGCCTTATTTAGGATTTTAACTTGAGATCAGCCTTCTAGTCGAAAAACTAGTCCAGGGTTCTGGTTATATTTCACATTCAAAGTAAAATACCTGCCATACAATTCTTGTGAGTTTGTTTTTTTTTGTGAAATAAAAGAGCGGATGCTTTTATTGTTGTGGGCAAGATTTTAAGAAATTATTTTACTTGCCAGAAAATGTGATCCTGAAAATTATTTTTTATGTATTTAATTTAACTTTTTGTACATAATGTTATTTGTACATTGGCGGGCTTATTGCCAAATGGCAATTTCTTTCAACCAACCAATAAAACAAATGTTTAATTTTTATAATTCAAGTTACAGAACATATTCAATAGAAAAAAATAATTAAAAAGCTAAAGATATATTAAAATAGAAATATACGTAATAAATTACCTTAAATCAAAACGACTACTCAATGGGAAAAGGGAAAGAAAGAGGAAAGGAGAAAAGGAGGAAAGATTAAGGAAGAGAAAGGAGATGTTTCTTCAGACGTGATTTAAACAGAGATAATGTAGCAACATCTTTGATGGTGGATGGGAGATGATTCCACAGTCGAGCCGCATGGACACTATATGAGTTAGAGAAGAAAAAGAAATTGTGGATGGTTATTAAGAGAGTGCCTTGAGAATTAGAACGAAGAGGTAAACCATGAACTGATTTGCGTTGAAATTTTGACGAAATTATAAATAATAGCAGACATTGGAAAATTGAAAGCCTATTTATATTACGGTACACAATTACGCGGGTTAACTCTACTACTGCGGGTTAAACTAAGCTAATGGATTAAACGTATAAATGTCAGATATCGTTCTATTCCGGAAATATTTCATTAATACTCCATTATAATACAACCCTTGACTTATCGATGAAGCGTAAAAGTACATGTAAAATATTGGATAAAGTTACCCCTAACTATAATGGCAGAGTTGTGTGCGCCTATTGCATGAAGCTTCTCACAACCACAATCTTACCTGAGATGAGTCTGAGCTCGACTATTAAGGGTTAAACAACCCTTATTTTCCCGTCCACGAGATAGATTTATGCTCTTGCTTCATTTCTCAGACGTTATCAACTTTGCGCATTTACTTTTTATTTTGAACTAATTTTAGAATATTATTTATGTTCAATGCATAACTTTGTTGTCAGACATTTTTATTAATATTAGTATATGACTAATTACCGACTTTTACGTCTACCAGTTTCAAGGCATCTCGTCTTTTTATCAGGACACTTACTACACCAACATGAAAATACTAAAATACAATTTCGCTTTTACTTGACCCTGTTATATTATTAGTAATATTTAATCTGTCCTTAAACCTACCCTCACACCCATATACAATCACACACATATTCACATACCTACCAAAACCACACTCCACTTTTTTACACACGCATCCTCACACACAAAAAAAAACTCGCACACATGCACTTCTATAAATTATATTTAACTGAACTGGATTTTTATAATTGTATTTATGTGAAAAACTGATTTGGCTTTATTTTATGTTTTTTTTATTATGTTGTGTATATTTCTTTGTATTGCTGTTGTTTTTCTTAATAAACAAAAAAAAAAAAAAAAAAATTCATTTCAGTAATCAGTACCTCACCTGTAGTTGTGTAATTTTAATAGAATAAACTTTTGTCACACAGCATACTAATAATAACCTCTCTTTTAACTAGTTTTCTAAGCACGCATGTCAGACCGATTCAATTACAATTATTCGGCTCACATAGAAGGGAGACCACGGAGACATATTCTAGAGGGCAAACAATTAGGCAGTAAAGAGTTTTAATAGTTTGGGCATTAGTAAAATCAGAGTATGTTTTGTTAATTAAAACATTAATTTGTAAGCGTCTGTCGGTAAACTAAGTAAACAATTTTATGTCACACACATAAACAAAGGCCTTTGAAGGGTCGAATGTACGTTTCATCAATATTATTTATTGTTTCAGCATTTACTTAGTAAAATAACATTTTAAATCCAGAAAACATTTATCCTTACCTCTGTTTTGTATAAATACATTGAATTCCTTAATTAAGATACCAGTCTCGAAGATGTCGCGAAAGCGATGAAACCGGTCACTGGATATTCCAAATCTGTGGATTGAAGTATCACTCGTCTTTTATTTATTTAAAGAATTATTTTTTTAAAATTCATACTAATATTATAAATGCGAAAATGTATTTGTCTGTTTGTTTGTATTTCCTTCGCGTCATCGGCGTGATTTTTTGCATAGATATAGCCGGAGAGCTGAGAAGTATCATATATTCCTTTTCATCTCAAATAATGATTAAGATGAAGATTATTGGCCACCCCTGGTTTGAGATAATGAAGATTTGAGGAAAATCGACGAAGCATTATTGCCTAGGGATAAATTTATGCGTTCGCGAAAAAAAGGAATTTCAGTTTAACATTTACTTTATTTAGGAACTTTCTTGACGGGAATTAAGGTGACCGTATTTTAAGGCGTCAGAGTTAGTGTCGGCATGGCAGGGTTAACTGGAATGACATTGTTGTCACGGTAGATTTAATATAAAATATAAATCAAGGCCCTTTTGAATATTTTCAAATTCAGAAAGTTGAGAAATTATTTATTTGTGAATGAATAATAAATTTTGACTAACATTCGGAGTATGTTCAAAAGTTGAAATACATGCTGGTTTTCTCTTCCTGGGGAATTTTTAATATCTAAACTTATTGCAACAGCGACAGAGCGAAAAACATTTTCAATCAGGGAATATGGATGTATAGACTTAAAAGTAAGTATTAAATGCATGGACAATATTTAATGTTCCCTTCTAAAAAATATTTTTCGTGTCTGTTGCAAAAAGTTTAGATATTAAAATTCCCTAAGAAGTAAAATCCAGCCTGTCTTTAAACATTTCGACAAATTGTTCATTAAATTATCTGACATAAAAAATTTTGTGTGTTCACATAAGTTGTGTCTTATTTTTTCTAATGAAAAGAACAAGAGGTCACTAAAAATACTACAAATTAGTCAGTAATGTATTCTTCTTCATTATTTCAAAAAAAACAGTTGATAATTCGTAGCATCTTCACCGTGTACTGCTAAAATATCGCGAGCAGTTTTATCCGATTTATTCCATCGGTTGAACGCGAACAGAAACCGCTGTCAAAAGTGCTCACTTTTGTCTTTTTAAAATTCCATTTTGAAGGCTCGTAATCAAATAAAATGATACAGGTAATGAAAAAGCAAACACAATATCTTGTAGAGAATAAAATTTTCATTCGAATTACCTTTGACATATAATTTAAATTTGTTGCAACAGAGAGGGAAAACATTTTTTAGAAGGAAATATGGAAGTCTAGGCATTGAGAGGGCTTATGACCTGTCATTGGCTGGTTTAAGTGGCCACTGAAATGCCTGGACATCCACATTCTCTTGTAAATGCGAATTAGTTTTGCTTGAAATATGTACAAATGAAAAGTGTTGACTTTTTTACTGTCACAACCGACTAGTTTCGGAGAGGGCAACGTGAGTTGCCACAACTAGTCGGTTGTGACAATAAAAAAAGTGGTTCATTGAACAAAGTAATTTTATTTATTCCTTAAAAATATAACAACGGACAACAAAGTTAGTGCTACAAACATCCAAAATAGAAAAAGTGTTGATTCTGACGTTGGTGGTCGATAAAAAATGTTTGTGTAAGGAAAGTGTGTAGACAAAAATAGATTATGTCTATAAGTCAGTAGATACATAAATGCCATAGGCACCGAAGACAAAATTTTAAATTGCATCTTCCTTCCCTGAGGCAGCAATAGGGGTGAGTGAAGGTCGGGTGGAAGGGTGGTCACCCTCCCCTCCTCCTCTGTAAGTCACCATCCCCTCGGCCAATCAGCTGTTAGCGAGTGACTTTCTGTCACCATTTTACAAGTGCACCCCCATAATTACAAACTTCGATTGGAATAAAAATCATCTCTTTTTATAACACTTCGTAGAAAAGTGTTTCGTGGTTTGATCAACTTTTGAATTGTATCAATAAATACGTACAAACTGTAGGATGTTTGCTTGTTGATGGGAGGTACTTCAACATCAGTTGGCGATGATAGAAGAAATCGACGTATTGCTTCGATGTGTATTTATTCCATGTTGAGTAAAACACATTTTTTAATGAAGCCCGAATTTAATGGCGAATAATGTATGAACTGAACTCTACTTCTGATAGTACCTAAGGGTACTACTCCTTTTATAGTAGCTGTCTATGGTGTATTGAACTTGTTCAGGGTGAGTCTTTACTTTCATGTGGGGAATTAAAGTAAGATTATTTTTCCCTTACTGTTAGCAATTTGAAATCCGCGCTAGGTAATGAGTACTTAAAATGTTTGGATTATTGTGTTATTTAAGAACAGGAAATGCATATTTTACCTTCTGCACCGTCCTTATTTTGAAAGTGGCATAGACATCAGTGGGCATTGGTTTTCGGGTGAGTCCCACAGAGGAAACATATAAAATGGACAAACAAGAAAAATATAACATCTTTATGGGTTGTTGTTAAGTGCGCTATAAGTGCTTCTGCAGGTTTATTCTTTCACAATTTCGTTTCGTAAGTTTGTTTGTTCGTCGTATATTCATCTCACTTTAACGCAATCAAAATCGTTTCCACTCTCGTTCGACGAATTTAAGAAACGAATTAGTTACAGAATAAGGCCACTGCGGACGCTTCGGGTAGAATCGCGGCGTTTACCAATTATACTGTGGGTTAGATATCTGACAGTCCAGACTATGTTTATCTGCAAAAGATACCTAGTAAATTACATTATTTTGTGAAAATTGACACGGTTACCATAGTCCAATACAGTCTCATAATCTCAAAAAAGCCGTTGGGCTTCGCCCCCGCTGTTTTGCGCCCCGCATTTGCAGGGAAAATTAATTATCCCCACCAGTGGGATCAATAATTACTAATAGAAACGACACATCCACTGAGTTTAAACGCTAAATATTCAAGACAAATAGATATTTCTTTCGTTCGAGAAGACATTTCGGATCTCAAGTGTTGTCAAGAAAAATAAAAGTTACCATCTATAAAAGACTATTACGCCTGGTACTCGTGAATGGCTCTGAATGCTGGGTATTGAGTAAAAAATACGAGACATCTCTCCTTTTATTGGAGAGGAAAATGCTAAGAAAGATATTCAGAGTTGTGCGGGAAAACGGAGTTTGGAGAATACGGTACATCGATGAGGTCTACAATGAGCTCAACATAATACAATACAATGTTTTACAATAGGGAGGTTGCGATGAGAAGGGCATTTAAAAGGAATGAGCGATGAAAGAGTGCTTAAAAAAATACTTCACACGAAACCCCAAGGTAGACGTTGGTAGACCCAAACTCTGATAGCTAGATGGATGTGGATGCTGTGGGCATCAGAGTCTGGATGAGTACATGCCTGATTAGAGGGAGATGGCGATAAATGTTGAAGAAGGCCCTGAAGTGTTGAAAGATCCTAAAAAACCTAGGAGTACTAATGGATGAACATCTATGCTGGCGAGTTTATACTAACGAATTAAGCCTGAAAATATTTTTCAGCCTACGCTCTCACAAAAGGTTGCAAAAAATTTACCCTTTCATACCAAATGTTCCGTCATTCAAGCATAATAACTACCCATTTTATTTGCTGACGATTACCCTGACGTTTCCATGACTGGTTTAAGCTGTAAACAACTCGATAGACTTGAATGACTTTAAAATACATGCATAAGGTGTATTTTTGGTAACAGGAAATATGACCACATTTCTGTTTATTGTAGACAACTGAAATAGCTTAAAATTCGACTGTGGCGAAACTATTACTCCCTCTCACTTTTGTTTACGGTACTTCATAATCCTAACGCTTCTCAATGAAAAATTTCAACGCAGTTCATGGTTTACGTCTTTGTTCTTATTCTCAAAGCACCCTCTTAATACCTATCCACAATTCCTTTTTCTTCTCTAACTCATATAATGCCTATGCGGCTTGACTGTGGAATCATCTCCCATCCGCTATCAAAGATATTACTACAGTATCTTTGAAACATCTCCGTTCCCTTCCTCTCTAAAAATCTCTCCTCCTTTTATTTTTCTCATTATTCCTTTTTGCATTGAGTCATAGTAATTATTTAAGGTAATTTTTATACAAATACATTTATTTCTTTTTTTGTATATCAGTGGGCTTTTTATTTTACTATCGAATATGTTTTGTTAGTAGAATTATATAAATAAAACTTTTATTTTATTAGTTGGTTGGAAGAAAATCGCCCGCCTATGTAAAATTTACATTATGTACCAAAATATAAATAAAATAATAATTAACAAAAGATCCACAACGAGCTAAAGAGACTAGAGATTATGGAAAATTACAATAAAAACGTTTAATAAAATAGAAATACATTACTAATTATTTAAAATCTGTGTAACGTCGGTTTTATGTAGTACAAGAAACGTTGTAAGATACACGAAATTCAAAAACAGAAATATTGTGTTTTTTTAGTTCAAACGAAATATTGAACTTTTAAGGGTGAGGAAACTAACTTTGTGATATTCTGTGTATTAACTGGTTATAAGATTTAAGCCTTCTTCTCTCTGTCTTCAACAACAAGCATACATATTGTTTTAAAAAAATTATAATATTATCATGCCCAGTGTGGTATTAATATTTTTCATTACTTTTTTTGCACATTCTAAAAAAATAAACATTGTCTTTTGTGATACTATTGTTATGAATGTGCGATATGTGAATCATTTTAGTACCATCTAATACGGTCGTCTTTCCCATAATTTAATTTTTTGTGTATTTACATACATGTAGTTTATAACACATTTTATTTGAGACATAAGTCCCAACTCCATGGGATTAAAAACCCCGTGTTAAGATGGAACGAGCAATTAGTTGACTCAGACACATGAGTATATATTAAAGTGTTTTATTTTAGGGAGCTCAATAAATTATTAATCTGAGAGTAAGACCAGAAGTTATTATAATAATAAGAAGTTCTTTTTCTAATTTTATTTTCTGATATTTATTGTATTTTTTTTCTTATATTACATACCATTGAAACATAACATGAAAAAAAGTTGCTTCGGGTGCATCTTTTCTTTATTTATAAATGATATTGGTGACTCAATCAAAAACTCCAACTACATTCTCTTTACTGATTGATTTAGTGTTTATTTTGTAAAACTTCCAAATTTAAACTTATAATATTAGAAATCCAACACTGATTTGTCACAATTGACACGAAATTTTTGTTTTTGTATTTTTTGTATTTGTAAAAATAAAAAAAGTGTTCAGTAGACTCAAATCAGTGTTTGATTTCTAATATTATACTTTCTCTTTGCTGATGATGTCAAGATTTTCAAATCTATTAAAAAAGCTGAGGACTCATCTTACCTCCAAAATGCTTTGAGTAATTTATGGTATTGGTCTGTATCTAACAAATTATTTACCAATTAATTACTTACCGTACTCAACTATTTCCTTACAACATGAATGATGTAGTTTTATCACGCAATCACCAAATTAATGATTTTGGTATAATTTTTTAACCGAATTTCACTTATAAGTCTCATACAAACCGGTGTTGTAGAGAAATCTAGTAAAACGCTTGTATTTATACTTCGAAACTCTAATTCTCTCGAATTTTAAATAATACTACCGCAATTCGCACAAAGTATAATAAACTAGTCCGCAGCATAAAATACTGTCCCATCATTTGGGAGCCTTCTGAATCAAACCACATCCTTGAAATAGAGACGGTTCAAAAGCAATTTTGGTTATTTATTTATTATATAAATATACGATACGGCCTTACCCAATTACAACAGTTACATGAAGAAACATAAATGCAAGAAACTGAACAAAAAGAAGAACATAAAACTATTTAACAAAGACAAACAAGGGCAAAACAATAATTGTATACAATATATACAAAAAAACGAAAGACCAAAAACTTTGAGCTAAACCATGCCAATCCAACTTCATCCCACACTGTTTAGTCGCGAAGAGATCTACGAAAAGCCGGAAGATCTATCCCAAAAAATTCCAAGTCGTGTGATGAATTGACTAATCTACACATTCTGGACATTGGGGCATAAAAACCAAAGTTGCTCTTAGAAGATTTTATAAATAGCAGATTTTGACTTCTGGTGACATGGTTGGGAACATGAAAAGAAATTGATTGCAACAGAGATGGGACATCACTTAAAGCATTAAGTATTTTGAAAATGCATATAAGGTCCATCTCAGTTCTACGTCTCTCCAAAGAAGACAGATTAAGGGATTGCTCTGTTTAAAAAAAAAGAATAATTACCCCCTTTGTAATCCGAGCAATCATGCCACTTTTCTTAGAAAACGGTGTTGGACAAACTCGATATGGTCAATATGAGTCCTGTAGAATGGAGACCAAATAGGAGAAGCGTATTCTAGATGGGGTCGAACTAGTGAGCAATAAAGAGTTTTGATGGTATTAATATTTTTGAAGTCCGCCGTCACTCTTTTGATATACTTATATTTGAAATAAAATAATAATTATCCATTCTTATCCATCATTATTTCTAGCATCTGCTGGATTACAACACCCTCGAATCTTGTCGTCAAATTTTTCTTGGAAAATATTTCTATAAGCTGATTTCTGGAAGTACATATATTCCAAATATACTGAAAAAGATCAGTTTGTATTTTCCCAATTGTTATTTTACTAGAACAAGATCTCATGCACTGTTTTACACACCCAGAAGCCGTACAAGTGAAAGTCAAAATTCACGCATTAATAGGGCAATTCGTTTGCTAAATAAAGCTTCTGCGGATAAAATGGATCTATTTTTCAGTACATATCGGCAGTTTAGAAACTATCTGCTTTCTATCCATTAACTTCTGACTTATATTTACAGTCTTAATTACGTAATGGGTTAAACAGCCCGTAAAGTGATGCAGTCTAGAAATTTTCTAAAAAATAAACAGATGATTTTATCAGTTTAACGTAACAGCACGGATACAATAAAAATACACAGTATAAATATTTTAATATAAAAAACAAAAAAAAAACCTTGAATAACAAATTAAAAATCACTGTTTCCCAAAAAACAGTATCTCTAATAAATTCTTGTAATTTTTTAAAGAAAACTTTACTATCTAGAGAAGGTGGACAATGTATAGTGAGGGTTGTATATATTTTTTCATTTTGGTAATACTCGTATGAACTGCATTTGAGTAGTTAAATGTTATTGTAGTTATCTTAATATTATTAGTCATTTCTGTGTTTTGAATGAAAATGATAGATAACTAATTTTTCCGATTATATTTTGAGGTTTAACTTCAACACCGTATTAAATTGATGCATACATGTGTGCAGACGTGTGTTAGTGTGTAATGTACATATAATACATTCAAAGTACAGGCCATTCAATAAAGTCAATAGTCCAGTCCAATCATAATTGTGGCAGTTGCCATTTGCAGGTGCAATAGCGGACCACGCGTGCCTGTTGTGGTTAAGTGCCTCCGATAGAAGAAAACCATTTTATAAAGATACTCTACCTAAAAAAAACCCGGATACTGCAGTTCAACGAAAATATTTCCGGAAAATAAGGTTCCTTCTTTCAATTATCTTATAAAAGGCAGGATCCGTAAGCTTCAGGCTATCCATATCTAAATATCTCCGTTAAAATTAAGTGATTGGACTCGCTAAGACCTCTCTACAGGATTTCTCTTACAAAGCATTAATTTATAACATCATATGAACTGCAAAAATATACATAAAAAGCATATTATTGCACATTGCACTCCACTTACTTTCAGAAATAATAATGTAGACTGAGAAATTCCAAAATGTTCAATTTATTTTTAACAAACTGCACGGTTACTTACCCTTAAATGTAAATTGACCGAAATAATTGTTTGCAAAATTCCCGTAAAAAAATATCATGGTCTATCTCATCGGGGTATTTATTGGACTTACATTTATATATTTAGACTTTGGAGTTCGAACCGTCAGTAGTTTCGCAATGAGTCACATCTTGCTGGAGGGTGTGATTCTATTAAATACTGCGAACGCTCAATTGCATTCCACTGGCAACACTTCTGACTAGTCCAACTCGTTAGCATCTACATCGCGAACCCTGGGCAATGGGATCAAAGCAGATAACTAGATGTTGAAATCCGGGTTTCTGGCGCCTCCAAACCAGAACCAACCAGCTAGGGAAGGTAATCCCGACAGAAAAATCCACAAGAGAAGGCAACGGGAAACTACTCTGGTCATATTGTCCCAGGAATCACTACTGCGAGTGCATCAATAAGCAGTCGTCCTGGCTGCGAAATATTAAAGTAGCGCGGGACAAAATGCTTTCACTGCAGTGATCGCCAACGTCAGGGGGACCCAAAAAGTGTGTGTTATGTGTTCAATAACTTGTAAACAGTGGTGTTGTCGTAAATAAAAAAAGTACCGGAGCGCTCCGCCACCACTATGGTGAAGTGGAATGGACGTGGGAGGGGGGAGAGGGGAGACAAATGTTGAGACATTTGCAAGTTATCGGCAATATATACGTTTGTTGTTATTTCGAATTTTTTGAACAGACCTTGGTAGATTTTTTGAAATGTTTTATTTCTTCCTGGCCAGAGCCGGAGCGCCGCTCCGCTCAGATAAAAAGTGCCAGAGTGCCGCTCCGGTGCGCTCCGGCCCGACTACACCACTGCTCATAAATGAAATATATGTACACTGTTTTTATCAGAGCACACAGAAGAATATGTTTGTGTGTGCCCTATTTTAATATTCAAAATAAAATAAAATAAATAAATAATAAAGGAATCGCAAAAATAAGATTTGGACTTTTTTTACACTGGTTTAAAAGTAAAGTTCTAAACAGACTATTAATGCACGTTCTAATGGTCTAACTTTTCAAATTTGATATTTGATACAGACTGGTAGGTATTAGAGTAACTTGTACATATTTTTATATGCATATTGCTGTAAACAATTGTGAAACTTTTTATGTGATAAGGAAAGAAATGCGTATATTTTGATATCTAATGAATAGTTTGGAAGGAGACAGGAAGAGGACTTTTGTTCCCACTCCCCGTCCTCTCTTCATAGTATCGTAAATTTTTAGTTTATTTTTGTTGCAAATAATAAGATTCTAGATAAATAAATATTCATTATTCATTATTCTATGTCCGCTCCCTAGTTGGAGTATATGGTGTCCACAAAGATCCTCCAAGCATCTCTCTCGGCCGCCAGCTCCTGTACATCCTCCCAAGTCTGGTTCGCGTCCCGTAGTTCTGACACGAACTGCCGACAAACAGTCAGCAGTGGACGTCCAGGACGTCGAGAACCTGATGCCTTGTAAAGTAGGCAAGTGTTGTTAAGGCTCTCAGGAGGCATCCGCAGCACATGGCCGAGCCAACTGTATTGCCTCCGCTTGATGATGGTTGTCACCGGAGTTTTCTGCGTCCGTTCTCTTATTACTTCATTCCTCTCAAAGTCAAACCACCACACACCCAAGATTCTTCTGAGTCACCTATTCTCAAAACTCAGAATTTTGCTGTTTTGGGCCCTAGTGAGGTGCCACGATTCGCATCCGTAGAGGAGAATAGGTGTTTTATTCAGGCGTTATATAGGCGGCATTTAGTTTTATCTGAGTAAATATCTGATTTTCAGACAGCCTTCATACTATTTCATGTGGCGCCTGCTATTCTTAGCCGCACTCCCAGTTATTTTTGAAAGCTGCCATTTTTCGTAACATATACTCCCTGGTATTTGAAACTCTTAACCCTTTTGATGACTTGGTTTGACAAAGTATAATAATATTAGTACTTTAAATATTTCCATATACTTCTTATTTTCTTAACTGTTTGGGTAGGTAGGAAAAATTGCTTTAAGGCCATATGCCTCCTCTTATATGTATAAGTGTCATATTAATAAATATATAAGAGGATACAGGAAAGGAAAGACGTTAGGTGATGGAAAGTTAGGACTCTTAAGACATATATTTCAGGCGAAAATAATACGCTATTGTATTTATATTCAAAATAAATTTAGGTGTTATCAGGATTCATTTCAATTCAGTTTTACTGTAAAATCAGAACGTTTAGATAACAAATCTCCATCCTAACCCGACCACGAGTGTAACCTCTAGAACTGTATGGCGAACAATAAGTAGCTAGGATGACTGCAGCGTGGCATTACGGATAGGAGCAGTTAGCTCCGCAAAGTATTATCAGCCTAGGAGATGGGATGCGGAATTGAGACACGTGGCTGCCGACCGCTAAGGCCAAGAAAATTGTCTTTAAAATTTTATTGTTGGAACTTAAAAGGGTTTTTACATTTTTTTAAAAAATACTACGAAAAATAAATGTTTTTTTATGCGGATAGAATATTTTCTTTTTACAAAAAAAGGTACAAAAATTATTGGCGATCCGTTATTTCTCCTTTGTTTAATTAGTTTCTTAGTTGTAAAATCAATGAGTTTTTTATAAATTAATCATTACATTAATCGAGTTTATATATATATAAAGATAAAGATATAGATATAGATATAGATATAGATATAGATATAGATATAGATATAGATATAGATATAGATATAGATATAGATATAGATATAGATATAGATATAGATATAGATATAGATATAGATATAGATATAGATATAGATATAGATATAGATATAGATATAGATATAGATATAGATATAGATATAGATATAGATATAGATATAGATATAGATATAGATATAGATATAGATATAGATATAGATATAGATATAGATATAGATATAGATATAGATATAGATATAGATATAGATATAGATATAGATATAGATATAGATATAGATATAGATATAGATATAGATATAGATATAGATATAGATATAGATATAGATATAGATATAGATATAGATATAGATATAGAAATGGAAATGGAAATAGATATAGTAATGTTAAGAAATAATGTTTTTAATAAAATGATTTGTGCCTATTAAATATGTACACACTTCTGTTTTAAATTTTGGTACTCCGGTTTTGTATTTATTTTTTATCTTACGAGTATAATTGCGATATCATTTACTAATTTTTTTGCTTTTTTTTACATTTTTCTAAATATTATTTGAAAACATAAATTAAATGTACTTTTTTTTCGCTCCTTATATTTAAGTTAGTAGAAATTATTATTATACAACTATGTATTATCATATGTTTTAATGTATAGGATCTTTACCGACAAGCCATATTAATTAGCTTGGTGAGTCCTGTAAAAAAATAATAGTTTTTAAAAATAATAAAAATGTATGTAAATAATAAGTAAGTATATAAATAATAAATAAAAAAATGAAAATCATTTGCTTAGAGTGTGCCATATATTTTTGTATAAATTATGTATATTAATGCATTTACGAGATATCTACGCATATATTGTTTTTTTTTTGCATTTTTGATTTGTATTCACCAAATCTACGTTTAGGGGTACATTATAAGTGCCCGATTACTGAATAGGGAATTCTTAATATATGGACCCAACTAAACACAGATTATGTAGCGATCTGGAGCAGGATCGCATGCATATTGCATAAGTCGTTCGAAGTTATGTCAGTAAGCTTTATATGAATTGTATCTTCTCATCGTAAATTTTACCTTGCGATAATTTGTGAATTTTTGTGATTGCCAAGCATCAAGAAAAGCATTTAAAGACATTTTTTACATCCGATTGATACATTCCTTCAGTTGGTTCCACCAATAACAGAGTAGCGCTTTCTTTTTATATGGAAATTTGTGGATCGTCACTTGACTTCCAGATCCAAAAGGAACAAGCCCGTTAGAACCGGGAGTGCATCCGTCAAGCATGCCCTATATGCTCTAGCAAGAGCCAGGAGAGATTGCCTTTCTCCGCTTAAAATAATTCGTCTGAAATATTGCAACTCACATCGGTGTGCCCAACAGCCAGCCGCATAGCACACGATGTCTAGGAAAATCGATTAATAATAGACCGTTGAAATTTCAAAAGACAACCCCCAGCTGGCTCTGGCCAAGCGTCCAACATTGAAGAAAGCTATATTTCCCAAATTCACAGCTTATCTAGCATAGGAAGTATAAAACCAATTTATATATAGAATTACACCAAGGTTTATTTTCAAATTTGAAGCTCGAATAGAAGTGTCTAGGAATTTGATAGACGGAGGACATAAAATATTGTCTTTTAATAGTGAAAATTGAGTTTTTTGAGGAGCAAAACTTAATTTGTTTTGAATACCCCAATCGGATACTTTATTTAATGCATTAGCTGCGTTACCCTCCAGAGATCTGCGGCTTTTAATTTTTATTGCATTATAGTGAGATGGATATATGACGAACGAACAAACTCTCGAAACGAAATTATGACAGAATACGCAGACTGTTTTTTATTTGCATGAATGGTTGTTATACAGATTTATCAAATATGAGTTTTTTTTTCATTTCATTGTATTGCAAAAAATTTCCCCGTAAATAGTTTTATTTTTTTAACAATATTATTATTAAATCATTCTAAACAAAGCGATTATTTCTTATTTTCGTTTCGTTCCCACAAAAGTGTCTATTAAATACATAAATACATCCATCTCTATTGTTGTATTTTTTTTAAATTGGCGACCGTAATTCTCGATATCCGTGTGTATGTATATCGTAAAGTAAATACAATAACCAAATTAAATTTTAATAATGCATTGAAATGAAAAATGCGTTGTTACTTAAAAATCTATATGTGCTTAAATAGAAATAGAATTTTATAATAAGGAAGTTGAAAACGAGTCAATCTTTGACTGAATCCATGTATGATTTTATTTTGAAAATAAATACATTTAAAAAAAAATAATGTGGATACTCGATAAAAAACGAGCATGGAATTAAATTTTTGAAAGTAGGTATAAGTATTTAAATGATTGTGGTTATCCAATTTTATTCTGAGTTAGAAATTATTCATTTACCAGACAAATATCTATCTGACTCTCGGTGCAACGTGAAACAGCGCACAGTGTTTTGACCCATTCAAGCTACAAGATAAAAAGCCACTTTTGAATTCTTAAACGATGACGTCATGGGGGCATTACCAGATAGTTAGTGTGACGATTGTAAGCCTAATTGGGGTGATTAATGCTTAGGTTGATTCATACCAGAATATGAAAGTCGGATAATTGGTTTTTGAAAGCCTAATTACATTTATTTGCATTTTGGCGTCCGACGTGTAAAGGTTGTTTATCAAGTTTAAAGTTTTTTATTTCGATTTTTAAAAAAATGGAAGCTATTTTGGAAGGTATGTTGTATAGTTTTTTTTCTAATATTTTAATGTATTTCATTTAGGTATTTAAAAAAACAATAATTTAACTTATGTATTTTTGAGTAGTTAAAAAAATATCAATTTCTAACTTCTCGAGAATTTATCTCGGAGAGTATATCAAAGTAGCAAAATATTATTTTTATTTTTCAATAGACCAATTTATTGTCAATTCATTACAGTTTCGACATTTTATCGCACAAAGTTGCATCTATCTTATTTTGTTATTTTACAGGTACCAGATACGAGATTTCCAGGCAAGAATTGTACGTGATGTGGAAGAGTTTGACGAAGAAAGAAAGGCTTCAAGGAGTGTTAAATATTATTGTTAGTAAATTTGAAGTCGGTGAACTCGGTGCAAGTGGTGAAAAACTGTTGAAAAATCAAATTAAGCTTATTTGTTTGAATATAAGCAAAAAATGGACCGAATCTGGCTGTAAACTAGATAGATTTATTAAAAAAAAAATTGAGTGGCTCGACGGTAGTGAAAATATTTTGATATGTGAAAACTTTCGACAAAGTCCTTCAGTAGACATGAATGAACCATCTACGTCTACTGGAAGGCCCGCAAATGATTTTGGGGCATGCAGTGATTAGTGCAAAAGGACAAAAGTGCGTGATTTAGTGAGTACGAAGACATCTGAAGAACTTTCGTTTGCCACGCAGGTATCTATTCGAGCATCAAGAAAACGCACAGTTGCCGATCTCCTAAAGAAAATTTTGAAAGATACTCCCAATGAAGTAGCAAAAATACGTAAGGAACGTCAACAAGTAAACAAACAGCGGGCATTGACAATTGAGGAAGCGCTAAGTTTATACGTTGACTGTAAATTATCTTCGCATTCCTACAAAGTTATGCGTAAAAATGCCATAAAAACCGGCCACAACATATATCCGGCATTTTATAGTTTAAGAAAAGCAAAAAAATGTGCTTGAGCGAGGAATTTGTCAAAATAACGGAAACTAGTGCAGAAATCCAGCTACAAGCGATTTTAAATCATACGGTGGAACGATTGCTAAATGTAGAATCAGAAGTCTTAAAATAAAGAGTTCCTTCAGGTTCTGTACTGACTTTTATATGCAAGTGCGGTGGAGATGGAAGCTCGGGACATAGTAATTATAAACAGAAATTTCACACAGAGCATGCAATAGATGAATTTTCATTTATTATGTCATTCGTTCCAATACAACTGAGGCTTAATGATGACCCTAATATAGTAATTTGGCAAAATTTAAGCCATTCCTCAACCTCTTATTGTCGTCCTATTAAATTTATTTTCGCTAAAGAAACTGATATTCTTACTAAGTCTGAAATCGAAAAACTTCAAGATGCAATTGAAAAACTTGAAAATTTTAATGTTAATATTGGAGGTGTAGTATTGTCCATAAAATTTAAAATGCTTTTAACAATGGTAGATGGTAAAATTTGCAACGTTTTGGCTGAAAATAAGTCAACCATGTCCTGTTATATTTGTGGCGCCAAACCCAGTGAAATGAACTCTATTAATATTTAAAGAGATTCTCGACAAGAATTTTATTCCGTTGGCTTATCTACATTACATGCTCTTTTTATATTTCTCAAAATACATCTATTTGAAAATCACTTATAACAAATGTTTTATTTAAAGACCTTTAAGTTTTATCATCATCATACCATATCCGCTCCCTATGTGGAGCATATGGATTCCATAATCTGCCTCCGGCCAAGCGATCGACCTCCCGTACATCCTCCCAAGTTAAGTCCACGTACCGCAACTCTGACACAAACTGCCCACAAATTGTCAACAGTGGACGACAAGGACGCCGAGAACCTGATGCCTCGTAACATAGGCAAGCATGGTTAAGGCTCTCGGAAGGCATACGTAGTACATGGCCTTGCCAGCCAAAACGCCTTGGATGACAGTAGATACCAAGGGTTGCTGTGTCCGTTGCCTCACTTCTGTGCTCCTTACAGTGTCAAACTTTTAAGTTTATTTAACCCCTTTAAGTTTTCATGTTTAACACAATAAAATCAGCTGTAAAATGGTTATTCTGACAAAACAAGTGAAGGCAGATTAGTTCTCTCGGGTGAAATCTTTATTTTATGCCTAAGTATCTAATATAATTTTCAATGACATATTTTAAAGGTTGACCGATTTATCAGTCAATAGAATTAAAGTAATAATTTCAATTATTTATGATCCTTAAATACATTATTGGATGCAGATATCAATTTCCAAAAAAAATATTTCGTTTATTAAATAACAAAATGTGACATATTTTTTATAAAACGAATTATTATTACATATTTAATAAAAAAAACATCTTTTTAGGATTAAATAAATCGCATACGTGAGTTAAAAGTACATTCAGAATTTTTAGTTTCTAGCTTGTATGAAACGAAACACTGTGCAGCGTGTCTTCAAAACTTGCAAGTGTATGCGTTAGTAGTCTGGAACCATTTTGACGAAATTTATTTTCTCACGCCCGGGCGATGTCCCCTTAAAAGGTAAGGAAAAAACACACCGTAAAAGTAACAGAGTGGGAAATACACTTTTTAGCAGAATAACTTGGCATGACACCTCAATTTTATGATAGGGATTTAACAATTTTTTAAGAAATATACATATAAAAGTGATACTAAACCAAGAAGTTATATTGAAAATTTTATTTATGATTTTTTCTAAATCATTAACTATTGAGTTTTTTATCAAGAAATATCTACAAAAAACATCAATTTGATTATTATTGTACTTACATAATGTGTATCAATTAAGGAATTACTAGTTGTTAGTGTTTTTTTACAACTATCTGAATAAATAAATTATATTAAACACGCTGGAAGAGCATAAGCGGCGCAGCGTGGATTGGTGATATTGAAACATAAAATCTCGTCAGAACGACACAACGAAGATACCGAAGGTGAAACCGATGTCCACGACCTGAACTTAAACATTTCCTCCTTCACATCCAACTCCATTTCAAACCAACAACCTTGTCTTAGTGCGCTCCTTGTTTTATTCATTAAAAATATAAAAAATAGCAGTCATTCTAAAGCGCCACATATAGAGTTATTTAGGCCTTCCTAGCACATGGGATAGGCCGCGGCTAGAGCGCGAGCGCTGCGGTCGGATTAGACGTCTAAATTAGGGCTTTGTTTGCTGTAAAGGGGCTCCTCACATCTACATCTAATCTCACTATCTCAAACATTTCGTGCAGCACGTACAATGGGCCGTTACTTTAATTCCACAAAATCATTTTTGATACAGGTAAATGCTTCCCATAAAACAATTTACTTTTTGTAAGCCTTCACCCTTACTGCAAATACTTAAAGATTAAATGAGGGTTTTACTTGCAAACCCAGCAAAATCCAAAATTTAAAAAAGTGAGATTTTAATTGAAACTTACTTAGAATACACTTTTTAGAATAATTTCAACACTTTCTGTCAAAAATACGGCTTAATTTGTAAGACTTGACATCTAAATTATCGGCTTTGTTGCAAACATGGCAACCTCCACTTGAGTATTGCAAAGTTGTTAATGAATAAAATTTAATTTATTATTTCACTACCGTTTCTTGACATAATCATGCCTATGTTATCACTGCTTACATATTATATATTAACTGATTATAATAAAAAAAATAAGTTTAAAAAAAAGTTGAAGTTAAGTATTGTATCAGTTTTTTGTGATTTACTCAAAATAAAGAAAGATGGGTTTTGCCGGGTTCGCAAGTAGTACCCTCAAATACAGATTAATAAATAAGTAAAAAAAAACACATAAAAATTTTCAAGATTTTAATTACATTATTGATTGATTTGATGTTTATTTTGAAGTACTCCATATTTAAACTTATAATATAAGAAATCAAACACTGATTTAAGTCTACTGAACACTTCATTTTATTTTTACAAATATAAAAACAAAACTTTCGTGACAATTGTTTCGCCTTGTTAGGGCATTTTCAAGCGAATGTGAAGATTAGATGAATTGAATGTCCTTTTATAGTTTAAAGGTACTTAAGTAAAAAAAATCAAAAATAATCTTTTTGACTTCAACCTACTAAATACCTACTAAACATACCTACATACCTACTAAAAATGTTTGTCTCAGTGATTCTTTTCATTTGTAATTTTTAATTTGTTTTTTATTTTTGTTCATTGAATTTTTAGAGATCCTTATTATTTTTAATCTATTTTTACAATGATTTTTAAAAGTTTTTTTTCTACTATAATATATGCTTACATATTTTTTTATTACCGATTTTTTTTACTTTTTTTATTTTTTTTATTGTATATTTTAATGGGTTTTCAAATATGTTTTTTACGGTTTCTTTTACTACATTTTTTACTTTGTATTCTACTCCGTTTTTAACTATATTATTACTACGTCTACTTAATTTATTAAACTTTTTTGTGTATTGATTACTGTTATTTTTTGTCTGTCTTAGAACGAGTAAAATAACCCTAGTTAGTCAGTCAAAGAAAATTTGTATAAATTTATAACTTTCTGTATATAATATAATACTAAGTAAAATTTAAATAAATACAACCAATTATGCTACCTCAGGCCATTTTTTTGTATCGTTTGAGAGGACGAGAGCGAAATACTATTTTTATTACGTTAGAGTGAGATGAATATATGACGAACGAACGAACTTACGAAACGAAATTGTGACAGAATAAGCCTTCTGTTATTTTTGCATTAATGATAGTTATACAGGTTTATCAAATATGTGTTTTTTTTTTAAATTTCATCGTATAAAAAAATCCCCTGTAAACGATAATATTTCTTAATAAAGCCATGTTTTCTTATTTTTGTTTCGTTCCCGCAAAAGTGTCAATTGAATACATAAATACATCTACCACTTTTGCTGTGTGTTTTCTTGGAATTGGTGACCGTAATTATCTATACATACCTGCGTAAGTATATCGTAAAATGAATCATATAAATTAAAATGAAAAATGCGTTGTTACTAAAAAATGTCTATGTGCTTAAATAGAAATAGGGTGTTTTAATAGGAAAATTGAAAACGGGTAAATTTTTAACTGAATCTTTGTATGATTTTATTTTGAAAAATATATACGTTTTTTTGTAATTAAATGTCAAAACTCGATAAAGAACGAGCATATAATTTAAGTCAATTAATTACGCATTAAAATGAAAAATGCTTTGTTGCTTAAAAATGTCTATGTGCTTAAATATAAATAGGATGTTATAATAGGAAAATTGAAAACGAGTCAATTTTCAACTGAATCTTTGTATGATTTTATTTTGAAAAATATATACGTTTTTTTGTTAATTAATGTGAAAACTCGATAAGAGAACGAGTATATAATTTAAGTTTCAAAGGTATAAGTATTTAAATGATTAGGGTAATCCAATTTTATTCTGAGTTAGAAATAATTAATTTGCCAAGTAAGAATCCATGTGACCCTTGAGGCAACGTGAAACAGTGTGTGTTCGAAAATTGCAATTGTATGCGTTTGTAGTCTGGAACCATTTTTACGAAATTTTTTTTCCCACGCGCGGGTGATGTGCCCTTAAGAGTTATACTTCGACCGGTTTCGGGGTTACTACCTCATCGTCAGGAATTAAACTGACGGTGAGGTAGTAACCTCGAAACCGGTCGAAGTATAACTCTAAATCAAAGTGGTTTATACAAATTTATAAACATATAAGTGTAAAAAATAATTTTCCTTAAGACGAGCACTCCTTTTTATTTACCACAACAGACCAGGATTTTCTGAAATGTTTTTTAATTGGAAACCTTTTTAGAACTTAATTATGATTGATAGTTGTTGTACTTGTAAATGACAGTACAAATCGTGTAAATAGTTAAATTTATTTTTTTATTGTTTTATTTTATGATATTTAAAAGTTCCAAAAATATTAAAATCATGGAAGATTTCTGTTTGTATTATAATACTACTAACTCCGCTAATCCTCCCCCCCAGTTTCCACCGCCCTGGCCTGCTTCCCAACCGCCCACCCCCGAGGCCACGTGATTCACCCCTAATGAGTGACCGCCCGGGGAGAAGGTACTGACAGGAAAATAACTAAATTTATTTTACAGTAATGATTATTCGTGTACTACCACTTTTAAATCCTCAAAAACGTTGATAATTTTATGCCATTCAATTGGAAATACAGTTCCGCGTGTGAAATAAAAACAGAACCCTGGACGAATGTCACCCAGACTCGATCACTATTTTTAAGTTAGATTTTAAAAAGGAAAATTTAATGGAGATAAGCTCGCCACGAAGTGAAGTTTGATTCCTGGCAAAAGTGGTTCTACACTCTAATATTGTATTGTCTCTAGACTGACACCTGAAGAGTAAGACTGATAACCTTACTTTCGAAGACTAAAAATGGATCCAGATACGCTGCAATCAAAGTACCAATGCAGTGTCCTATGAATACACCACTGGGTGTCTAATTTTTAAATCACAAATTATACATACTCGTATTGGTGAACGCTAGTGAATTAATTTATGTTTTTCTATTTCAAGTAATGAATTCAAATCTTATTTGTAAAATAAATCCAATTAAACGCTTCTGTAATAATGTTTATTCCTTAAAAACTATTAATTACTTCACACAATACTCAACCCTTCCCAGACTGACTACATAAAGACATCACTTTGAATTATCATTCGAATTCAAATAACATCTTAAATAGTCAAATTTAAATGCTGATTACAGCGGATATTGTGATGCTTGGTGGAACGAGGGGTTAAGGGGAGGCTGGAGGGTAGAGAAGGCTCTATTTGGTAAAGCTGTAAACTTGGTTTGTTTATTGGTAACGTAAAATTTGACGCCCCATTCACTGCGACGGTTGTCTAAGTGGTAAAATCCGTTTATCATTTTTGCCGTTCGGTTTATTAATATTGTTATTACTTTAGAGGACCTTACGATTTCAATATTGTTTTCAGGGTATTAAAAAATGAAATCGCGTATTAAAAAATGTATGTAGAAAAATGCCACATTCATAACATCAGAAATAAAAGTAAATTAAAAATTCCATTGATGAAACAATCATTTATAAGAAGAGGGCCCATATGCGTGGCAATTAAAATTTATAATAAGCTTCTTAAAAAAAAATGTAATAAATAAATAAATTTAAAAAAGAATGAAAATAATAGTGTTTCTAACAAATAATAAAAAAAATACGCATCTGCTTGATTGTGACTGATTTTGTAAAAAATACATCTTTAGTATAAATGAGTATGTTATTATTATTTGTAATATTTCAATCATGTATTAAAATTATAAAGAACACCAACCTATTATAAAATTATCGATATATTTTCCACAACTATTATCTAAAGATGTAAAACTATAAAGCTTCATTAATTGTCTTACAATGCATACTTGTTTGTCTATAAATACTCACTAATACGTTATAAATTTTTCAAAAATTCAAATATAAATACCTAAATTCCCCATTACCTATTGAACACTTAGCCTTGCCCTTAACTATTGAGTTTTCCCACAATTATGTTTTATGTACATGCTATAGTTCATGAGATTATTTTTATTTTTTACTTAAATGATTACATTCAATCTATTCAATCTTCACAATAGTTTAAGAATGCCTTAACAAGGCGAAATAATTGTCACAAAATTTTTGTTTTTATATTGGTAAAAATAAAATATATAATAAGTGTTCACTAGACGCAAATTAGTGTTTGATTTCTTATATTATAAGTATAAACGAGTATTCAGAAGGTGCAATCGATTAAATCCAAATTAATTTAATGTAAATAATGTAAAAAAAGAACAGCACAACTAGTATAATATCTTTACTGTTTCTATTTTCTTAATTTTTTACTTATTTCCTTTTTTTTTAATATTTTTTGTATGGTTATTTTTTTAATCATTGTATTTTTTATTTGTTTTTATCAGACACATTTGATTTATTTTATTTTTTTGTATTAATCATATTGTATACATTATGGTTAATAAATATTTATTACTTTTATGAATAATTAGTATAAGAACCAAGTAAAGATGTAAATTTTTTCATTTCCATTGTTTTTCAGTGTTTAAATTATTTTTTTATTTTTGTTCTCTGAGATAATTTCAATATTTTTACAAGACAGTTGAAGACGTGAGTAGATAAAGATGTTACGTGACAAAAACAAAAAGCAGGGATATCTGGGGTTAAAATTTTTAAACCCAACACAATTATTTATAAAATAACACCTTCACTCGCTCTCCAAATCGGATTTCTGCTGTTTTTTTAATGTGGTAGAGTTTTTTTTTTATGCGAAAGAGGTTGTACATCAAATGTTTATTTATATTTAAAAAACTACATTAAATAAAAATTTGACTTCACTTCATCCACTCATGCCTTCAAATTTTGAGAAAATTTACACAAAATCCAACATTTACAATCAAAATTCTCTAACATTGAAATAATTTGAAACGCGAAAGTCTGTCATTAGGGAAATAATTACGCCGACCGAGATTCCACTTAAGGCTTCTATAACCGAATCTTCTCGAAATCAAATTGAAAACGAAACCTTAATTTCATATAAATTTAGGACAACCATTCCTCAGCTGTCCTGGAGCCGCCGTTAAAGGAAGCAACAAAATAAACCCGTCGCATTTACACAGCGACATAAAAATAAAGAGGGAGTAAAAAAATCTGCGAGATTGCCAAGGGGGTGAATCTTATCGTCTTTCTTGTGCATTCGTTCCAGATTAAGAGATCTGGATTCGGGGGTCGTCGGGAGCTTCCGGAGGCGGTCGGGCGCGCTTGCGTCCCGGTCGGGAATCCCAGGGCGGCATCTGGAACAGGAGGTGTGCGACCCCCTACTTCGGCAGACGCAGAGGCGCCCAGCGGCAGTCGAAGCCCCATCTCCGAGGGATGCAGACGCGCGGGTGTAGTCCAGCCGCGAGATTCATCCCCAGCAACTCCTGTCTTCCTAGCAGCCGATACGTGAGTTTTTAACTTACTTTTTAGTTTAAGTTACTTTTATGAAACATCAAGCAAGGCCCAATTTTATACCAAATTTCTTTTTTTATTCTTTTAAAAAAAACTTTTAACTTCAAAATTATTTACTAATAAAAAAATATTTTATTCATAATAAACAATTATTTTTAAAAAGAAAATTCATGTTAAAAAATTAGAGGGGTTTCAAATAAAAATATTAATTATCTAAATTATTCCAAAATCTAATATTTTTTTTTTTTTAAATTTTGGTTGCCTATTTCGTCATTTGAGTCAAGTTGAAGTCAATTCGTATTTTCATTTGATCTTTTTTAGATATTTCACTAAATTAATACAATCGATTGATCTATGAAAGCATAATAAAAACTTTTACTAATACAGAAATTATTTTCATGTAATAAATATTGTAGTTTTGACTCGCGAATTTCCAATTTATTTTTAAAGCTTAAACCTTATCCAGTATTACATCATCCATATAATGATCTCATTATTTTCAGAAAATCCTACCAAGTTATTAATTTTATAATTAATTAAATTGTTTTCTTCAATACAATCGAAGTTTCTGTTGATACAGTGCAAATCGACTTATACTTGTATCGAGGAAAATGCAACAAAACTCATTAAATTAATTAGGGAAATTTCATCTCTAAACATTTAAACATTTCTTTAAATGTCGAATATTCTTCGAACAAAGAAGCGTTACAAATCACACGTGTATCTGTAAATATTATGCGTTTTCAAAGGTAGATTTTTATTTTACATATTTTATAATAGCATATAATTAAAAAAATTAAATGCTTATCATCATATTTATTGTAAACGTATTTTCCTAATTTTTTTATTTACCTTCTTGCTTTCATCTTTTAATGTATTTTTTTTAAATTGTATTTATTAATAATACTTTGTATACCTTCCATCATCATTCATGTCTTTCTTGCGATACTATCTATACCATTTTTTACGATATCGAAACTAGGTTTATGGATTTACACACAATGAGATATATATTATATGTTATAAACATATTTTGCATGGCAGGATAAATTGTAACCCCTTTACGATATTTTATTATAAATATAAATTTCTTGCAAGATTTCAATTATTTTTATTCACGTATATACGTTTGCTAATTTTCTATTGAAGTTTAAAAACATTTTTTTGGTATCAGATCTTACTCAAATATTTGTTTCCGTCTAAAAGTTTGGTAGAATTTACTGTTTTCATATTTATTTCTCTTTCATCAAAAAAATTAATAAATAAAATATCAACTATTCTTTCCAGATGATAAAATTAAAAAAATTATACCCAAAAGTATTTTTATAATCTTTAAATATAAAGAATATATTTTATTTAAACAAATTAAAGCGCATTATTTTAATAAAATTGTTCATACATTATTCTACAGATGCTTCGCTTTTTAGAAAATTATCTTATCATGTATTAAATTATTTAAAAAAATATTTTTTAATATTTTATCAATATAAAAGAATGCATATCAATTTCGTGCCACTTTTTTTTCCCCTTAATTTCTTACTTAATAAATCCTTTTTTTGTATTTTTTCTCGTTAGAAATTGTGAAAGCTGTTTTTAACTTTAAAATCAATTTGCAGCAAAGTTATCGCTGTCGTAAAAAAAAATCAGTTGCAATCTAACACACAATTCTAGTCATAAAGTTTCGAGGAGCAGGTGTGTAGAAAAATAAAACACTTAAATAAAACTTTATTCTCGTCACAAGATATACGATACATACATAATATTATCAATACAATATCGAATACATTACAAAATCAACAATCGCAACGTTGTAGAATCTTAGACATTCAATTCAAAGAAACGGTATAAAATTACCGGAGTTTAACGATAAAGTGAACTGAAATTTGGTATCCCAAAAAATTAATTAATACGAATTTGCGTAATTTTACTACCTTTTATTAGTTTTATAGAAATTGTGTTTCATTATTTTCTTCAGTCAATTTATTTTTTTTAACAACCGAGGCCAATTTTACAAATAAATAAAAATAATACGTATATATGTTCCATTATAATGTAAACTATTGTATTTCTTAATTATTTAGCAAACTAAGTGCTACACACACATTTCAAGCACACAGAAAGATATTAAATTTCGACGTCATCTTTACCTTTCCGCATCTAATGATGCATAAAGCACAGCATTGGTATGCCAACCGCAGTTTATCTCAATAAATTTTACCGCATGAAGACAAGATGATTTTCAAAATCATATAACGCTTCAGGTACCAGTCCGGGGACTACGAAATTTTGCATCCCCCGTCAAGGGTGCCATAAGTTGAAAAAACTGTGTTTTGAGTTAAATATGATATGCAATAGAATTCGGAATGTAATTGTGGCAAGCTGTAACTACTAAAAAGTTGATTATAACCGCATGCGAAATGCAAAATGGCACTTTAACACGATACTCGTATTTATCTTTATTCTGTTGAAATCGTCAAGACGACCATAATGCAAAATGTGACAGTTATAAAAAGCCCAAATTGACAATAATATATACATATATCGTTTTTTTTTATTGGGTGTTAAGATAAATTGTGTCCGGTTTTTTCCAAATTACAAAATTATCACCAAATGCAAAAACTAAATCGTAAAGGTTATTCGTTAATCGAAAGAAATTTTTCTGCTCGACAAGACTTTGCATTTGCTTTTAAGCAAAAAAAAAGTTACATGTTCAGATTTCTTTATTTATTACAAGCCTTCAAAACGAAAAGTCGAATAAACGAAAGTGAGCATTTTTGACACCACCTTTTGTTCACGTTCAATCTAGGGAATAAACATTCTCGCGATATCAGAGCAGTGTACGGTAAAAAGGCTATAAATTATTAACTTATTTGTTGTAAAATAATGAAGCAGAATACATTATTAACTGACTTGTTGGTGTTAACATAAGTTTTTTTTATTCTCAAATGAAGAAAACAAGAGGACATAAAATTTACAATGAATTCATCAATAATGTATTTTTCTTAATTATTTTACAACAAATTAGTAAATAATTGATAGTATCTTCACCGTACACTGCTCAAATATTGCGAGCAGCTTTGACAGCTTTATTCTTTCAATTAAATGCGAATAAAAGGTTTCGAAAATGCTCACGTTGATCTAATTGACGTTCCATTTTAAAAGGCTTGTTATCAAACATTCCGTGTAACGTATAAACAAATACTATTTCTTTTAGAGCAGAAATTTTCTTTTGAATGGCATATAACCCTTACTGTTTTACTTCTTATGCTCATTTTTAAATTCGGAAAAGTTATGTTTACACCTAATATATAATCTGTCATCAAAAATTTCGAAAATAAAAATCTTTAATGTTGTTTTTCTCAATTTCACGAATTTAGACTTGTGGCACTCTAGACGAAGGGGTGCGATGTTACAAGTGTAAAAAACATATTAAAAATATACTAATTGAACCCGAGACCTCTTGCATGGTAGGCAAGTGCAGAGACCATTAGATCACAAGTCAGAGTTATTTCAATATTCACATCGAAAATTTAAGTTCTGTATATCGACAAACATCGGTTAGTCGTCTACCATCTCATTGTTATACGGGTTCAGGTAAGAATTGTATGGCTACGCTGCAAAACTTTGTATGAAAACGCAAGGTGGGACAAGCGATTGTAGCAGAAACTTAGTTCAAATTTATCGTTGGATATATCGCCCATATATCATCTCTCCGTTTATCGTTACACAACTTCCTTGCTTCTTTGTCTCGAGTTGAAATATCGCCATATCTGTTTAAAATGTATGTCCCCTGTGAAAAATGTCTCCCGTTGTGGAAATGGGAAATTGCGAGTGTAAATGAAAACCCGACACCTTTCCTTAATACGAGGGATGAATTAACAGAAGCCTTTTGTTTCCACAACAATGTACTACTTATTTATACAGAGGGAGAAATTCTCCATTTTATTATTATTGAGAAGGTGGTAATTGATCACTTAGAACTGGATAAACGTACAACTTTTAAAATTATAATATTGAATTTTTTTATATGTTTATAGAAAAAGTCTGAATATCAATCACCCCAGAAATATTACTACAGAAATTAAGAAAATTTTTGAGAAAGAAATATGGAAGTCTGCATTTATTAATTTAATACGTTTATTTACACTACAAAATTATATTCAAGAAATACATAACAAGACAAAAAAAATACAGTTTAAATGTGATAAAATGGTAAAATAAAAATAGCCAGTTATTGGAGTAAAAGGAAGCTATCTTGTCTGAACTATCTTTCAATAACACAAAAGATGACATATTACAACAGAGATGAAGAACATTTAAGGGAAGGTTATTTAGAAGTCTAGGCATCTACAGGGCTTATGACCTGTTAATGGCTGGTTTAAGTGGCCACTTTACACACTGTGTAACATTCACTATTCTGCCTATATTTTAACATCTATATTCCTTCAATTCTTTCATCTTTTGATGTTTGTTGATATTTGATATTTGAACATCTATATATTTATAGATGTTCAAATATGGACAGAATGGTGAATGTTCCTATATTTGAATATCTATAAATATATAGATGTTCAAATATAGGCTGAATGGTGATTGTTACACAGTGTGTTAAGTGGCCACTTAAATCAGCCATTGACAGGTCATAAGCCCTGTAGATACCTCGACTTCTAAATAACCTTCTCTTAAATGTTCTTCATCTCTGTTGTAATATGTTAATAGAAACAGCTCCCCAGGGAGTTGAATCCAGTCCTTGTCTACAAAAATTTGGACAAACTCAAAATATTCCATGTATATGTTCGGCATACTAAATGGTATAATCGATGTTCCATCATTACTGGGACAAGTAAAATTCAATATTCCGACTCGTAGATTGAGAAACAATGAAGTAATGTTCATCGATCAGCATATAACAAACTATGGCCTAAATTCTCCAATGACCCGCCTTTGTCGTATTGTTAACTCAAGACAAGATCTGGACTTTTTTGGTTTAAGTTTACAACGATTTAAACGAGCACTAAATAAATAGTCCAGATCTTGTCTCGATGTCCCTTATGTTTGTCAATGCTTCTTTCTTTTTTAAAAAATGTTTTAAACTATTCTTTTATTGTAATATTTAAACCTTATAAATTTTATACATGGACAATGTCCGTTAATAAATAAATAAATAAATAAATATTGTTGACAAAAGATGACGATATTCGAAGATATACGGTTGAATAAAGACATTGCTCTTCCTACTGATATTACCATTAGCAGGTTGGTTCAGCAAGCAGGAAGGTAAAACAGCTTAATCTGCCTATGTCTAAGGTAGTTATCAGGAACATAAAGAAAAATACTCTCCATTACACCTAAGTTGATCGGAACACCACAGATCAATCGAAAAAAATACATTATGATCTGTCATTGACTGTTTTAAGCTATTTGTGTGAAGTTAAAAGCAAAAAAGTCATAAGCTCTCTAAATGTCTACACTTCCATATTTCCTCCTTTTAAAATGCTCTAAATTTCTGTTGTGATTTGCTAATCTTAAAACCTTCCTAGGGGGTGAAATCCAGTCTTTGTCTACAAACATTTAGACAAACTCAAAACATTGTTATTTATTATAGAAATAAAAGACGAGTGATACTTTAATCCACATTTTTTGGAATATCCAGTGACCGGTTTCATCGTTTTCGCGACATCTTCGAGACTGGTCAAATTTGTGGATTAAAGTATCACTTGTCTTTTATTTATATAATAAATCACAATGAACTTCCATTAAGAATTTTCACTTACAAACTTAAATGTTTTACAAAACATTGTTGATTAAGCCAAATGGTATTTGAAAAAGTACTTTTTTTATTCAGGCGTTGCCTGGTGGGTAGGTGAAATAAATCATTCAGATGGATCCTTTTTACATCAATAAAGGTTTCAGCTCTTTAACTTCACAAAAATAAGCCGAATCGAACAAATATGGATTTTTCTTTATTTATTTCAAGAAAACAACAGCCATTCCAACAAAATCACAAGCCAATCATAATTTTCTATTAACACAAAGCCAAAAAAAATCTCACTTTTGTAAAGTCGCTTCGTATCACTTCTTTCTAAAAAGAAAAAAAAATACAATAGTAATGAAGTAACACAAAAATTATTAATTTTTGTGTAAAGTAGACGCTTAAGCAAGCCAATGACAGGGCATTTCCCCTTTAAATGTCTAAACTTCCATATTTTCCATTCCAGAACTAATTCATTGGTTTTTGTTTTATTTAATTTTTATGTTTTTTTCTATTAAAACTCTGATTTCATAGTAATTTATATGAGAGTCAAATCAAATGTCAAATGTATTACTTTGATTATTAGTGTATACGCCTTACTTAAAAACCTGGTTTAAAGTTACGCCTAGGCGTAACGGTAGAAAAAGGAAGAGAATACCATCAGGGAATACCATCCTCATTCTGCCACTGTACTTCCCATCCGTATTCTACCACTATGCCTAGGCGTAACTTTATGAGTGATATCACTCATAATCAAAATAGTACGCTCGACTCTCCGGAACATGCCTATGGGCCAATGGAGTGGCTACGTTTACCAAAAAATCATTTTGAATTAATTTAGCGTGATATGACCTGGCATTGTCTGATTCATTGAATTCATGAAAATTTATTTTGATGAAATCAAAAGTGATGAACTTGTCTACAAACGTTATTTTTTTCTTATATATTAAATTTAAAATAACGCAAAATACAAAAAAAAACAAACCGGCACAGAGAGGATAGACCACCACGTTACTCTGTATTTGCATACAGACCTCGCTTCCTCTACATTCACACATCTTCTCATTCACGCACGCCAAATATTCTAAAATAAAAACGAAAAAACCGTAAATAACGGTATATACTTTTGCATATTATTTAACTCGTTACTACCTCTCTAAGTGAAGAAACTGTTCGTCTTTTTGGGAGTTCGTTTAACTTTTTTTAATTCATTGTTTCCTGTTTTTCAATTTTATATTATTTTTTTATACATTTCCAGTTGCAGAAAACAATCCAAGATTTTTTTCTCAGAGTATTTTTCATAGCTTCTTTCCATATCCTCTCTTATTTGGCTGCCAACAAGCCTGTAAAATAGAGGTTTAGCTGGTTTTTTTTTAAATCAAAAAAGCAACAAAAGTATCAGTCAAGTACATATAATAAAACAGTTTTACGCTTTGCTTGCGCGCAATTTTTATTTTTGGGTTTGTACATTTTTTTATAAATTTACTTTATATCGAAGAAAGAGATTTTTACTTTATATCACTTCTGTTGAAATATCTTTTAAATAAGAACTGATAAAAATGCAAAGAAGTCATTCAGTAGTTGTGTTTTTTGTACGGTGGAATTTTAACGAACAAATGTAAGCGACAAACGCGGTTGGCTCATTTTAATGCAGTAGTTCTTTTTCCGTCGCGCTTTGTTAAGATACAAACTATATTCAATACCGAAAAAATAACATTTTAAATCAGCAAAACATTGTTTTCAATTACTGCGAAGCGAATAAACGTGCTGCATTATATTTGTTTTAAATTTAATTTCTGCCTCAATATTGTTAAATTAACGAAAAAACTCTCAGGAACATCTTTATTTCCCCCGAGTATTCTACAAGAAACTTTAAAAAACATCCAGCGAATTACAAAATTTACGAATATCTCTTAGGATATTATTTAGACAGATACGGGAATATCGCAACAGAGACGAAGGAATTATTGGGTAGTTAGACACATATCTCAATGGAAATGAATGATTTATTAGGAGGTACGGAAGTCTTTTTTTAAAATTATTTATTTACAATTTTAAAAAACCCGTTAGGGTTACATTAGAAATTTAATATTGTCTAGTCATTTTACGTCTCGTCTAGTCTAGTTAGTTCAGTCATCATGTGCTTTTTCAGATTGATTTTTAATTTGTCTCCAGTAAAAGTTTTCAAGTAGTAAGGTAGGTCGTTGTAGTGTTTAAGTCCATTATGTAGTATTTTTGACTGTCCTGTGTTTGTCTTTGCTTTTTCAATATGATAGTGTTTTTGTTGTCTGGTGTTATATTTATGTATGTCAGCATTTTTGACTAATATTATGTCGTCGTCTTGTATGTTTCCCAGTGTTATTTTGTGCACAATTTTTAAGGTCTCAATTTTAGTCAAGTAGTTTATGTCAAACTGGTGTGTTTTTTTGTACAGTTCAGTCGTAGAGGTCAGGTAGGGTAGGTTGTATGTTAGTTTAAGAATTTTATTTTGTTGTCTTTGTATTCTTGTTATTTCTGTCTTGTTGCCAGTTCCCCAGAAGGTGATCATGTAACTCAATTTACTTTTGAGATAGGCTTCGTACATCATAATTGTTCCTTTCTTGGTATATAATCTTTAATTTTGTAGAAGAGGCTATGTAGTGATGCCATTACTTTAGTGAGTCCGTCTATGTGTTTTGTCCATTTTAATTGTCTGTCCATGTCTTGACTAGAGATGATTCATTTGAATGAAAATAATCGAATGCATTCGATAATTTTGTTTAAAGTAGGGTTAGACTTAAATTTAATTGATCATTTATCATATTTAAATTTTATTTGACGGCTTTTTTATTTCGAGGATTTCAAAATTATTTAATTGATAAGTATTTAAATGTTATATTTTTATTTCACCTTAAAAATTGAATAAATGGTTATTTATTAAAATATGTTTAAAACCTTAGCACGTTATTACAAAATAAAATTTTTGCTTAAATATTAAAGTCAGTACTGCATAGAATGAATCTTGTAAAACCGCCTTGGTTATTATTAAAAAACCCTCACTACCTTACTACTGTTTTAAGATATATATATAACAGTCACCCAGAACACATTTATTTATAAGCTTCACCTTTGTTTATTGTTCAATCCTTCGATTAGAGGTTATCGGTATCGCTCACTCGGCCCGACTTTTGAATTCAAATACATTGTTCTGTAGAGGAACATCCGCCACTACGGCAATCATGGCGCCGCTTCCGGCCAGTCGCGGGATAATACAAATGACTGCCTGCTGCCACTGGCTACTAACTACGGCTAGTCATGGCGACCAAAACTAGCTAGCCACTCGACTAGCTGAAGGAAGTACCTGCTTAAGGGCGCTACTCACGTGCGAACTGTTTCACGGCGCGACGCGAAGCGGCATCCAGAGCATAATTTGGCTGAAAACCGTCACCGTGTCGCATACATTAGCGAGCCATACACTAACGGTTTTTTTATGGGCCACGAATATTCGCAGAAAAACGGTTAGACCTTCGAACCCGGCCAGTGCGTTAATAGCGCATAGGTTTTAAGGTAGACATCTCATCTCAGGTGGGGAGGAGTGCAATCACGTCGCGAGTCCGCCTTTTTCTTCAACTAGTTTCCCGGAGTAAAAATTAAAATTAGCACATATCGTGATATTCTAAAACGAACGTCATGGCTAAGAATGGAAATAGAGTATTGAAAACTTGATTCGTACCAAGAAATACTTTGGGCAAGTTAAACCATGAAGCCTCATAGCATACGCTCCGCCTACGCCTGTCACGTTCTTCTACCTCTCGTCCATACTTAATATTTTAAAATGCGTGTATATATATATTAAATATTTATTTATACAGATTTTGCAAAATGAATAAAATGCAACAATTATAGTAATTAAAACATTATGATTTTCCTGTTATATTGACCCTTTAAAATAGTTTTTTATTTAATTTGATTTTTACATTTATTTCAAATTGTTTTAAACTTCTACTGAATGTGTTATGTAATTTTTAGGTTTGATTTTCGTTTCAAAATTTTAGTAATGTAGGTTTTTTTTAATTAAACCAAATACATATTTTAAGTTTTGTAAAAGGCAATTTTGCTGCTTATGTTAATAACATAAAATTTAAAATAGAGACACATTTTTTAGTAAAATCTATAAGTTATATTGTAAAAATACATTTTTTTAAATATTGTCATTAATTAAGCATTATTATTTTTAAATCGTATGTTTGCTTGGTAATTTAAGCCACGGTGTTTATAAGAAATGATCTTGAAGATATTTTATTAACTTTCAAACGTTACTTTTTATCAGTAACAAATTATCCCATAAACAACCAAAAAATACCAGTTTTAACGCTGTACCTCAAAATCAGTATATTTTAATTCTAAAAACGTTCTTGTAAAACCAACAAATTTATTTAATGTGTATTGATAAGACAAATGAACTTATTGGGTTTTATAAGCGCTTGTACCCTTTGTTCGTCGTGTTCTGTTTTAGTGAAAAATAAATCCACGTCAGACCTGACGGCGAATAATCGCAACCCGTTCGCAAACGTTCGTGTGCGTTGCCTTTATCTTGGCATATAATATTTATTTGTGTGAAAATACCTCACTAGTCTACCATTGTACATTCTGTATATATGTGTAGCTACATTACCAGCCAACTATTGTATAATACACGGAACGACTGTAATCACCCGCTTGCTCGCATGGATCACTTGTACATATTTGAAACAGAAACTTGGAATTTGAATGTGAAAATCAGAATAGTAGAAAGATTGCTAGGTTTTGCATTTTTTACTCTGTTTGAAGACTATTTTTTATTACTTTTCTGCTGCGTTGTGTCGTGTTGATTTCGATATGGCGGCGGCGTTAACGTCATGGGTCACTGAGAAAAATATTTTCGAGTATATTTATTCAATTTATCAACTTTTTTCAATTCTTTGAGCCCGTAAAGCTTTTACATACATAAAAGTTACATATAACAGTAGTATATAAACAACTTTTTTTTAAATGCCTTACGAATAAAAGAAAATGGAACAATGTTCAGAAATAAAGTTGGTACAGAAAAATATATAAAAGATGGAAAAAAAAGAAAAAAAATTAAAAGATATTAAAAACAAAAAAAATAGATAAACAAAGAAAAGACGAATATGTGTTACATGAAGAAATACAGTTTAAAGCAGCTAGATACATAATATTATAATACAATAACGAACCGGGTTGTGGTTGTGGTCCCGTGGTAATATAGTGGACTCACGGGCCAAAGGTCCGAGGTTCAAATCCCACTCTACAACAACTCGATTGCCATTTTTCCAGCACAAGTTATATACGACTTTCAGGAAATGGTCTAAAAAATATAATATTTGAGTAAATAATAGGAACTCAAGTATATATCTTCTATTAAAAAATAAATAAATATACATGTTTATCTGAATATTTGATTTATACTTTATTCTGCGGATCTAAGGGGCGCTGGTTGATGTCCATAAGCTCCTCTTCGGAGCGGATGTAGATAAGAAGTAAAAGATTTGATATACGGAGCATATAAATTAATTTTTCAATTATGAAAATTTTATTTGGAACTAGCCTATGGAAAATTTAAACTTAATTAAATTAAATTTAAACTTCTCCCAAAAATAGTATTATTTTTAAATGGTTCGTGGTCTTGTAGTAGAGTCGCAGATTCCAAATCGAGTTCACGGTTCAATCACAGGTTGGTTTCGGTACGAATTAATTGCAGAAGAACTTAATTTGTTGTTAAATTTTACTTACGTTCTGAGACTGTGTTGTTTTTCTTGAGTATAATAAATAAATATATCAGTCAAATTTGAAACAAGAGATTCTTCTCAAAGCATTCGTTATAAATATAATTTCTCGTACAACAACAAGGACCACTCGATATTTCCTTCTGGTTATTTGTTTCGCGTAGCTTACTGTGGGACAGTAATCAATCACTATAAACGTTCTTAACTTCGTTCGGGAAAAAACTAATTTCTCTCATAAAATCCTCTCTTTACTCGTCTAATGTTCTCTTCTCCTTTGTGAGTTTATTATTTAATTAGAAGTAAACATCTAAAATTAGGACGTTCCGAGAGCGTCAATTACCTTGATATTGTTCTTGATTATTAAATATAATTACTTTGTTTTCGTCTATATATTTGTTTAGAATTGTAAAACAGAAAATAAATTCACACAATAAAATGAATTCCAGATTAATTTTGTAATCACCGTATGCTTAAAGAGAAATATCACTTTTTTACAATTATATATTAATAAGGGTCTATGAAATACTATCGAGAAAGAAAAATGTTTTTTTTATAATCGACAGTATTTTTTTTTATTTTTAATTTATACTTTTCAATTACGCGAAAACCCCTAAAACGTCGTGATTCGGTCAATTTTTTACTTTTGTTTGTGATCTTTTAAATTTTTAATAGAAGGTCGCTACGAAACATTTCGCTTTTTGTTTTCATCGAAACATTTGTTTTCATTTATAATTTAAAAAATTTTATTTTTTAAATTATAAATGAAAACATTTTCCAAGATAATATCCATATTGATTTTGAAAAAATGATTAATTTTTCTAAATTCGTTTCACATATTTTTATCGGTATTCGTTGTATTTAATATTTCTTTTATGGTATCAAATTTGTTATGTATTAAATATAGTATTTGTATAACTACGATGTTGTCAAAAGTTGTTTTGAATATGTGCTTTTGTGTAAATAAACATCTACTTCGTTGTCTATCGTGAACCTTTAGAACAACAAGTAGAGTCATAACCCTTAGTAACAAAGTTGGGCGGATCGTAGTTCTTTAGAAGTTGGCCAGTTCCGATATATTCCCAGGATCGCATGTCTGGTGGGTGGTTAGGTGCTGGTTACTGTTAACTGGGAGATACGATAACCGTATTGTAATCTGAGGATAATATCTGCTCCCCTACCCCTTCACGCCCTGAACCTTCCACATCTGTACTCCCGCCGCGCCGTAGACAAACTAGGACTGTATGAACTTGAAACCTTGAAACTAGGAATTATCTAGATCAAAAACGATGCAATACGTAAATTAAAAGGACTGAAATAACTACATATCAATTTTCAATAAAATGTTTATAAACTTCGTTCTATTAAGACACTGATACTGAATTGAATTAGGATAATATATATATTTTTTAATGTTGGCAATATTATAAATACATCAATGTTATTTTTTTTAACAATTTAATTTTACGAGAAAATTTAAATCCATACATTTCGCGATATTTTAAAACACCTAATACTTTAGAATCTGGTTTAAATTATTATTAGAAAACTCCTTTTACACACACGCAAACGTCGCACGAATACAATTCATTTTAGAAATATTTTTAATTCCTTTATACATTCTTATATTTCAATAATAAATTACAATGAACTTCCATCAAACATTTTCTCTTACAAACTCAAATACAATTTATTTTTTTGTAAACTCTTTTCTCACGTATTATGTATTATTAGATTGACAGTGGATTTTTTCATTTTTCTCTTATATTGTATACATATTATCTTTTTTTTGCGTAATAGCTGTAGAAATTCCTTAATAAAATAAAATTTAAAATTTAAAATAACAAACAGATCCAAACTGTTCTAAATAAGTTTTAACTCTCATTCGGCTACACATACCCCGTGTAACGTATTTAAAACAAAGAAAAATTACTTAATTAGTAAAACCAATAGCACAATATTTTAAGCAATGGTCAGTTCCTACCATTTACTTTATGGAATCTGGTTAATCCACAAATGAATACGACGTTTACCAAAGTGAGTTTCCTTGCAAAGCTTTTACTGCTCAAATATATGTTATGCTCCAGAAATGAACACATTTTCGTATAACGACAACAATAAAAATAAGGGTATAGTCTTCGTGTTTCCTTGCAAGCAGATTATTGGTAAACCACTTCCAGAACTGCATAGATAAAACTGCCGCAACTTCCCCATCCCACTACGGGGGGCGGTCTAGAATGGCTTTTGGGATTAACTGGTTGATCGTTGGCTATAAAAGTTTAATATTTTGTTGAAACAAATCGTGTAACTTAATTGGATTATTAAAAAATCGTTTTTGTCTAAGTTTTAACTCTGTCGTGTTACCTTTTTCTATATCTGGGGGCATTGGAAGCAAAGATAGCAAACTCCTTTGGTTTTGTAAATAAAAAAAAAAAACAAAAAAAAATAAGTTTTGGTGTTTTCGATAAAAATAACAAAAACTGCTACACTAATGCCAAAGAGAGTTAGGAATGTTATTTTCACTGAACTCAAACTTAAAGATACCAATAAATTACCTTTAATAGAAACACGAATTCAAAAAACTTTCTCAATACTTGTATGGCAGGGCCATTTTGAAAATTTAAATCTCAAGCCTGTCATTGGTCGAATAAAATGGCTGATGGATATTGCTATGTTTGCTTCCAAACACTATTTTTAAACCATCAGAAGTATGATTTTAAACAACATTTGCAACTCAACTAATGATTTTTATAAAAATCAAGTTGATAATTTACAAAATCATAACCGAAAAACATACTTTTTTGGAGGTTGCTATCTTTGCTTCTAATGCCCTCATATATATAAAAATGAATGGATGTATGTTTGTCCTTTATAGACTCAATAACTACTGGACCAATTTACATGCGATTTTTTGCAAAATAGTCTAATTTACGTGAATTAGTTTTGTAAATAATGATATCTTCAATATGTTGATCAGAAAATGAGTTAGGAGCGAATATGTGTTTTTCATCGAACTTCCGAGGTTGCATTTGACCAAAATGCATATTCCCGAAAATTCGGAGGATGTTGTTTTTTTGTTTATCAAAAAAGTTTGGATATAAAAAAAGTTGGTATGTTATTTAACGTTTAAAAAACATAAATTATTTTTAATGGATACTAAATTAATAAATTTTCTCAAATTTCTTAATTTTTACATATTTACTTATTTTTAATGGAATTTTAGTAATGATTAAATAATTTTATCGGACATTTGATACATTTGAGAAAAACGGATTCTTACACAAAACGCACTGATGTTGGTAAGTAGCGCAGAGTTCGACATTTGCAAAAAGAGTTCCATATTTGAAAATTAATTATTTTATGTTTTGGAATTCAATCATAAACAAGTACCTAGGTACCTAATTAAATTCAGTATTTGAATATAATTAATTTTTACTTAAGGAATTAAATTATAAACAAGTACCTAGGTACCTACTTATCAATGAAAAGTATTTTTCCTTTTATCCGGACAGTTTTTACATAGTTTCACCATACAATCATTTTTCTTTTCTTTTGACTTCGAACTAAATGTAAAGCACACGTCAAAACACGGCTGGTAATTAATAAATGACTTAATTTGCGTTTGGCACGGGTTGAGTGTCATAATTTTAGAGGGTTCAGGGTAAATTGCGCACTGACTTTTCTTTATCAACACGTATTCTCGTATTTTCTTCCTAGATTATGTTACTAGAGCTGTGATTTTTGAACAATTATGATTTGAGCACAACAAGAATTTCTTAATCAATCACATGAGGAGATAAAACGAAAGCTTACTCTTATTACGAATATATAAATAGCTCAAAAAAGTCCAAAATAAATAACGAGTGTCGTTATTTACGAAAAAACATTTGTTTATCCAGCGAACAGCAGGCAAGCCAACGTTCGGGCAGGACAACGTCTGTCGAGTCCGCTAGTTTAAAATAAAATTTAGAAAAAAAAAAGTGCAAATAATATCATCTTCATTCGAAGGATTCTGCAATATTTCCGAATAAGAAAGCAAACGGAAAAGTAACATATGAAAACATAATTAGAAGTGTAGAAAAGGGCGTATATGTATAATATTACGTACTTATTTTGCCAAAATTATTGTAAAAATTGGCGAAATCGAAATTTAAAACCGGTACGAGGGTGGTTGAAACCGAGGGTGAGATGTGGGAGATCTGAATTGTTGTATCGGAGGCTAGATCTGTAACGGGGGTCAATTAGTTTGTACCGGTGGGAGTCAAATGCAAATCCCCGCGGCTAATGGTGCACAGAGTCCTGAACTAGGGACCAATCACAAACAGGAAGTGCAACGCTAATGGTTCATTTATTCTAACAACCTGACGTCAAATGCTAAATTCTTTTAGGGGTGCTAGTGTTCGAGTAGTCGAAACTCGAAAGTAAACACCTGCATATGGTTACATAAAATAACATCATTATCATTTAAGGAATCTCATAATTTGAATATAATAAACAGTAAAAGCGGGGAGATTAATAAAATACTGATAAAATATGTATTTATGCTGTCAGAACGCATACTTCCAGTTTTGCGGTTAAACTTCGTATATACTTGATTTGCAATTATATTTGAGTATTATTTTACAAATATAATATATTAAGTGATAAAAACACTTCAATTTGAGTATACAGTAAATTATATATTTGATCAATTAGCGTTTTCGCTTTTTTATTTTTTTATTAATTCGAACACATATTATAAAATAAATAAAAAATTCCCAAGGAGATTTTGTTAAAAACTCATTAAAGGACATGCAGATAACAATATTTATTTATTGACGTTTTTGTATTTTTTTGAAAAGCAGAATAGAAATTATGATACTCTAAAAATTAAAAGGGTGTGAAAAAGTTTCATAAAATTACAAAATAAACATAGTACAAGGTATGGAAATGATGATATATACATGATAAATCCGTAAAAGAAAAAAAAATACATGAATAGTTTAAAAATTACATATATACAAGTTGAATAAGTAGGAGAGTGCAAATGTTTAAAAAATACAAGAAGGAAAAGGTTTAAAAATTAACAAATTATGTGTACAATACAGGGTAAAAAAGTATGAAATAAAATTACAAGCTAAAAAAGTATGAAAAATCATAAAAATCATATTAAAATTATTAAAAATTACATATACGTAAAAGCAAAAACTATAAAATATCGAAAAATATATGTTGAAGATGCGCATTATCTGGATCAACCAACATTATTTAATCAAAGAACTTCAATTCGCACGTCCTGTTTCTGTATTTTGAAATTGGTACTTAAAATTTTTGAATAAATTTATTAAATTCCTTGAAACCTATGTACTGTAAAGATCTAGCACCAAACATCGTAGACTTCACAGATCTAATATAAATATGATTTTTTTATCGAGTATCTTACTGATGGATGTCTCTGTTGAAAGCCGGCTTTATGTTACTGTGCATTAAGTCGAGAGTTGTATTTATGATTGTGCTAGTTATCTATTATATACAAATAGGAAAGCATGCCTTTGTTATAAGTATCTCTAGACTGGTAAATATTATACAGTTTTAGTATAACTTATACAAATCTAATAATATTATTTTAAGCGGAGGTACGTATAAAAACCAAGTTGTAGGAAATACAAGAATATTTCAGAGCTACATAAAGGGACAAACTTATAGGATACATATATTTTTGTACATATTATTACGTATTTTCAGCTTGCTGAGAAAAACCGTGTTGAGGTACACATTTTTTATTTATTTATGAACCTAGCAATTCCATTTTGTAAGAATCAATCTACTATTTCGACACTAATGTGGTTATATAAATTTTCATTTGTCTAGTTTATGCAAGGACTATGGACAAAATTAACAATTGAATACTGTCATAATTCTGAGGTGAAACTAGAGAGAATGAACGATAAAATAAAAATTAAAAGACGTATCGTGAAAATATTGCAGGATGTAAAGTAAAATCGTACTTACTAAAAAATCTACCGACAAATACAGTAAATGCCTAGACTTCCATATTCCCTTCTCAATAATGTGTTCTCTCTCTGTTGCAATAAATTAAGACAGCTATTTTTTGATTTTTTTATTATGTATTTTTCACTGTGAAATCCTATGTAGTATTTTTCCAGAGCGTTTTAATTCAAATCATAAAAACGGATGTACTTAAACTAAACTTGTTTGTCGTGACAAGTTAAATATAATTTCATGACGACTTTTGCAAAATTTCATATAATAAAATTTACAAAAGTGATTTTTTATTATTTCTCCGTGCAATATTTCTCTTAAAATAAAAAATTATTCTTGTTTAACATTAATCTAAAATTTCGTTCATAACTACAAAAAAATTAAACTTCTAAAAGTTTATAAAATATTATTTATGAAGAAACCGTAATATAATTTTTTCGTGTTTTAATTTAAGGAGCGCGTATTCATATTTCATATTTATTTTTAATTTAGAAAAATATGATACCCAGAAGATACTTATTGGAAATTCAACGTCGAGTCAACCAATTTATTCCAGTATTTTGGATTACTCGGCAAAATCCTTTTACTAAATGTAAAATATGTCAGCAGGACTTATTTTATTTCATCAATACAGAACATATATCTCAATCAGCAGTGCCTTTGAATATGAAAGCCTTCCTATTATTTCCATCATCCCTTATATGTATTTTGAAACATACATGAAAATCTCAATTTACTCTACGACACATGTGATTTTATAAATTGATACCCTGTACACCCGTCTTACTAAATATTGATTCATGTAATCCAAGATTGGAATATGAAATCTGACTTTTGAATTGTATTTCTTATTTCGAATATTAATTTAAACATATTTTTTTGTATGGATATGTTATGTGGAGTCCAATTGATCGATGACAAACAAACGTGCGATCATTTCACTCGAAATAGAACAACGACCGATGAAGCAAGTAATCATTTTAAATTGAATACAATACATTATATTCCGCAAGACTAACAGTATTGCACATAAAATACCAGTCTAGATAAAAGCAACGTCCTTCAGTATATTCTCGCTATAGAGATATAAAAAAACAAAGAAACGAGGGCTATAAAGAGATTTCAGGACATGATAATGCCCAGTCAACTCGAGCAAGTCAGCCCAAAGAGTAAGCCTAACCAGTCAGCCCAAGCAAGCCAACCCAGTCGTGCTGCAACTCAGTTCCAACATGTAGTTCAAATGCAGTCAGTTTTTTTTTTCAATTTTAAAGAGTAATACATTAGTAGATTAGTTCGTATTCTTTAGTCTAATATTTAAATTTTTAGATCATTTCCTAAAAGTCGTAAATAACTTGTGCTGGGAAAATGGAAATCGAGTTGCGGTGAGTGAAATTTGACCTCGGAACTTTGGCCCGTGAGTCCACAATATTACCACGGGACCAGACGCGTGCACATAGTTTTTAACTAGGGTTGGCAGTAGAAAAAAAAGTACGTTTTATATAATAAAAGTAATAAATCTTACCAAACAGTGTCCTTCACTTGTCAAATCAGTTTAAATCACTATGTTTTGTATTTATGTACACACCCAGTTAGCCTCTTTATAATATTAAACACTGAATTTACGTGTAACATTAAAAAAATGAATTAAATCTTATTTGGGAGTGCACCTTCTTTCGCTAATAATAAGTTTTTTAATCCATAAAGGATAACCGAGAAAACGCGTTATTTCTTAAAACGGTTAAACACAAATTTTCGTCAATATCATAAGTTTTACCGAATTCCATTTAATTATTTTTTTTGACAAAATAAACATGGACCACATTTTCGGTTGTATGAAAGAATCGACATGAGGCGTTTGAGGTTATTTATTTGACATTTGATCGTTGACCGTCTTTTATTAAATAATAATAGAAAAAAACGCTAGATGTCAGTTACGTATTCATTTTTTCTTTCTAAAACAATGCACCAAAGTTCATGGAAAAGCACTGCCTATAAAGTTACCCATACACACGTAATTACAATTGAAAAACCCCACATACACGTTTTGTTCATGTAAACACAGCTGCAATATGAACAAAATAAACAATTGAATTGTGTGCCTTAGCTGACCCTGGCCGATGGCGGTGTGAGAATCGGTACGATACACAACTTAACCGAATTATATCTGGCGCATTTTTTAAATTTTACAAATAATCACTCGCGTATTTTATATACATTTTTGTTATTGTTTTAATGAAGTTCTAGTAGGGTAGGCACTGCTTATGTGCCTATATGGAATGCACGCCAATGCACGGGACCACAACCAGGTTAAACTTCTAATTGACATTGCTCTCGCGCTTCGCAACAAAGTTCCGTACATTTTTTCGCCATGTAATAAATACACCTTGGAACACCAACACCATGTTTTATGTCAATCTCCAACTGGGGTAGGAGCTCCAACCCTCAACAATGACCTAAATCCTACCTTTGTGTTATTCATATTCTACTAACATTGAACATACGAGTACTTTATAATGAATTCATTCGAAATAATAAATCAACAATGTTTTGAGTTTGTCCAAATGTAAGTTGACTGGCCGGATTTTTCGGAGTTATTTACATCTAAATTTGTTGCAAACCTAGGGGGAAGATATTTTTGAAAAGGGAATATTGAAGTGTAGACATTTACAGGGCCTATGACCTATCATTGGCTGGTTTCTATCATTGGTAGCCTCTTTACACATTGTATAACAATTCACCATTCTGCCTATATTTAGACATCCACATTTCCTCAACTCTTCCATCTGTTGACTTTTGTGAAGTAAAAGAAAATTTCTTATATTAAGGAATATTTTTAAAATCAATAATTTAAAAATAGCTTGTTACTCAATTGTACAATCTTTGTTACAATATGGTATTTTTAAATGGGTTTGTGCATATGCCAATATATTAAACCATCTTAAAATAGTACAAAAATTAATTATTAAAGTAATTTTAAAGAAACCCTCAACATTCAATACGGATTTTTTTTATAAATTATTCAAATTTCATACAGTAGACATTATTTATTATAAATAAATTCCATTATACAAATTAATTATAAAAAAATAAAAAAATTACGATGAATAAGTCACTCAGATACCAAAACAATATTAAAATCCCTAAATTCCGCACAAGTCATGGTCAAAATAGCTTTGTCTTCAAAGGTGTCAAAAATTACAATAATCCCCTCAATGAATTAAAAACTATTAAAACTAATATATCAAGTGTAAGAACTGCATTCAATTATAATTGATATGAATGTATTATTATTTTCTGTTTTTATTTTTATATCCTATCAGTTTTTTTTTTATTTTCTCATGTACACGTATATTAAAAATTATATAAATTCTAATAAATAAATAACTATAACAGTGGAAGTCATTCTCCAAACACAAGAGTTAGTCTCTTTTTTTGAGAGTTATAGTTATAACATTTACCAGATGCATAAAGTAGATTTGTATAGAAGAAAAAAACATGTACCGTTTATTAAATTTATTGATTTATAAAAAAAAAGGTGAAACCTTTATCATGTGGGTGAGATTCATCCGACTGAACCATTCCACCTACTAGGCAACGCCTGAAAACATTTTTTTGTATTTTTACTCTTCTTCTTATACCAGTTAGTTTAATCAACAATGTTTTGAGTATGTCCAAATGTTTGTAGACAGGCAACAAATTTGTAATTTAAAAACTCCATAGGAAGGAAATCCTACCTGCCTACAAACATTTCAAATGATTAAACAGAGCATGTTACGTAAGTTTCGTCTAGCATCTCAGAAATTTGAGAGAAAAAACATGAGAATTTATCTTAGTAAGTTATTTTTCAATACAGTCATTCTGAATACTAATATAATTCCCTAGCATTAGTACATATATATATTTCAGTTAGTAAAACAATGTTTTAAAGTGTCGAGCCACAGCGTCCTATATTGCTTGTTACACAAGTTTCATCTAGCATCTCAGAAATTTAACACGAGCATTTATCTCAGTTAGTATTTTTTTTCTCAATATTTTATGATATAAATAGCCACACGTGTAATTCTAAGTATATAAGTAGATTTCTAATTTCTGACATCCTATGCTACGAAGTGACAATCACTTACCTGTTTTATAAATTAAAATATTCACACATTAAATGCGTGCATTAATATATTTATTATAATTTGCTAAGGTTAACAGTAAATTGCTAAAATGTTTTCATCGATTCTTGTCGAAACTCAAGCTGAGAAGATGAATATTAATATTCACGCTAACGGCTCACCTTACAACATTAAAGCAACCCGAAATTCTTAGAACTATTTCATCATAATATAATGTCTTAATTAGTCGAACATACCTATGTATATATAACATAAACTTGCTTGCCTTCATTCCTTATCATTAGATTTATATGGAGATTTATAATATTACAACAAAATATTTGTACGTAACTTAAACAAAATATTTTAAATTCAACAAAATTAATGTTTGGACCGGTAAATTTATGATGTTAAAGAATTCATGTATTTTATTTTGTAAAAAATCACTTATAATAATAACGCCGACCGATTTCTGAACACAACTGTAACTTTGTTTAGGCATGGATAAATTGACGATTCATTTTTAAACCGTTTAAAATGTATTTTAATATTTCAAAACACAACTGTCATCTGTTTACATTCCGCGATTCAATTATTTTTCCGAGAATCTGAAGACTGAACACATATTTTCTGGTTGTTTTGATTTACCGAGGATTTATTCGATTATGTCAAGTCTTCCTTGGCGTTCTTTGACCTACATTATTATACACTTGAACCATGAATATATCTTTTACAATTTTTTCTACATAAATTTTCACTTTCATCTTTCTCTAATACCTGTTCTAGATTTTCATGGACTTATTCTTTACTCGGTAATATTCGTAAAATAAGATTTCTTTTTCGTAACCAGGACAGGCGTCGTGGCGCAGTTGGTTAGACAGTCAACTGTGAAACCAGCGTCGTATGTTCAATTCTCGCCAGTTGCAAGAAAAAAAATTAAGTAAGACGTTTTCTTGATTGGTCTGTGTTGTGATGTATTTGCATAACCTCTTTAAATCTAAACGAATCATTCCTTTAAAAAAATAAATTAAAACATTAAAAATAATTCAATAGAATCTCACCTGCGATATAAATTTCATCACTTTTACTACACGAAATCAAGAGAGAAAGATGTTTGGATGTTTAAACATGAATAAATTTGTAAATGATTAATTCGATGTAAAGTGACCTATTATCAATCAATAACAGGTAGAAGTGTGTAAATTCTTCCTGTGAATGTCCAGTACTTACACTTTTCCATCTCCCCTTTAAAAATTAAAGATCCATTCAGTGATAATTATATATAAAGATTGAGTCTCGTCATATTATTGATATAAGATTATTTTTTTATTAGATTAAATTTATCAACAGTGACGAGCATTTTTACAATGAAACTTAGTTTTATTGTTAAATCGAGTCCTGAATATTTAAGTAAGCAAGAAAAAGGCAACTTCCACAACACCAGGAATTTAAGTAAATTAAAAGTAAATAAAAATTCCATTGATGAAACAATAAGTGACAAAAACTCTGTTGTCCAGTTTAACTGTGTTTACCTTTCTTTTATTTAAGAAAAAATATTTATTTTATTTTATTTATCACATTCCATTTTGTAAATAAAGATTATTTAATTTTATAATTTCATTTTATTGATACATCATTCAAATTGGAACCTTAAAAAACACAACATGCACTTTATTTAAACAGGTACCGCGTGTCATTTTGAAATTTTCAAAATATACCCGCAACTTCTTAAATGGAATAGAAAAATTCCAAATAAATCTGATTCATTGCTCGGGAGGTTTCTTAAAAGCCTATTCTTATTCCTTGTGACATACAATTTATATAAAACACAGACAACTCTAAGACATACGTACAAGCACTTTGAATCCAGCAGAGACCACATCAAACCCCGTATTTCTACAATGCTCGTATAATGCGTATGCGATATCCGAAAAGCATATATATGTTTTGCATACAGTTTGGATAACATGCATTTCATGGAAATATATTTCCACATAAAACACAACCTCATGCAAAAGTGAATACTTTAAAATCAAAGCCAATGTGAATAGGTTTATCGCATGAAATCTGTACCATAATAATATTAGGCGCTTTAAAATTATTTAAATACAAATTGCAAAGTATGTTGAAATCATTTTGAGCTTCGGTTAGTTTAAGCATTGCATATAATATTAGGTTCTTACCTATGAAGTTGCCGTTTTTTTAGGAAAGTTGAACATTCTTTTCAGTATGAAAATTATGTATTAAATAAATTGACCCATATTATATATGAATAATAATAAGAAAAAGAAGAATGATTAATTAACATTCTACAATCTACAACATTTGAATGGTTAAAGATTTCTCTGGATTATGTTTTGTCTGTCTGACTGGGTGCAACCTATTTAAAAGCAGACATTTTTAAACGCTGGGAAAAATAAGAATAAAACATATTTAACTCATCAGCATCATCATTCCCTTTTCACACCTAATGGTGCATAGTGCACTGCGTTGGTTCATCAATCGCAGTGCATCTTGGTCATTTCTGTTACATGATCGCAAGATGATCAATCTTATGTTTCTAGTACCAGTCCTGGGATTCTGAAATATTCCTTTATGTCAAACATGTCGGAAATCGAGGCATGATAGGTAAATGCGCATACCACTACGATACTAGGCCGACTATTTAACTAATAGTTTATTTTTTATGAGTTTAATTATCTATACCATTATTTATCAATATGCTTAAGTAATACTTTTGACTTCTCTATCCAAACCCACATACCATTTTTTTTACAAATATTATATATTTATATTATCTTTATAGTTCAGTCGTTTTATTGATAGTTAATTTCTGCTTTTGTTGTAAAATTCCTATGGGTGGCAGCCGACCAATGCTATGAAGGAATTTTTTACCAATTCTTCGGAATTACGGTGAATTCGATGAGTATGGTGGCTGACGAAGAGTCTCCAGTATTAGTCCTTGCCTGTTTAGCTGGGGTCCCATTGTCAAACCACTGCGATGAATGCTCACAGTTTTCACATAAGATCCTGATCTTCAGTCATTTTATCGACTAAGCATATCAATGCCATATAGGAATTAAAGGATACCCTGAGGACATTCAGTTCTTAAGAAATTTGTTAAATAGGTAATTGAACGAAAAAGGCAACTTCACGTTGGACTAATTACGCCTCACTTTATCGTATTTGTATAAGCCCGAAGTCGGCTGATAAAACTGAGCGTTTTGATAGGTTTTGTGGTGGCTCTAGCTCCCATCAGAAATTATTTATCAAAAGTGTATGTAAATTAATTTTAGTCTATTTTATTATATCTTATATCTTTTTAATTTCTCTTTTCTTTTCTTAAAAAAAAAATGTAGTTACTTATGTTTAACTTAATTTTATTTCTTTAACTCAATTTTTATTTTTATCTGTCACTAAACTTAATCTTTATTATTACTTAAATTAATTTTACACACTTATTTTATATAATTTATGAAAGATGGTGGAGTTCTATAATTGAGAATATATATAAAGAACGTTAGTAAGATAAAATAAAACACTAGAGACACGCCAATGGTAAATATCTATACTGGTTTAAAAAAATCACTGCTCTTTTGCCATAATCCAGGAAGGAACTATGAGAATACTTTTATATGAAGAAAAGTCAGACCGCGTTTCCTCTTAAGCTTCTTTGCTTTGCCGACTCTATGTTAATAACCATATATTGTTTTATCACTTTTGTTTAAAACCGATGCTAGCTCAGTCATATTTTAAAATAGCTCCGCTTTTGCTGTCGCTTTTAATTCCTTATTTTAAGGCTGTAGTCTGGTAAACCAAACGAAATAATTAGGAAATCATACGATTTTGCCATTTAATGTTAATTTATAAAAATGTTTTTATTTAATCGCGCAATCATAAAAAAATAAAAAAAACGTTAGGTATAAACAATAATTTTTAAAGGTATTTCTATTCAAAAATATACTTAAAAGTTTTATGTAACTAAAATATAATTACTTTTGGACCGGCAGATTACGTCATTTCAAATTTAGACTGAACTTAGGTATCTGAAATCTCAATAAAGACTAAGTATTGAACTAAAAATTTTCATAATAATTTAAAGATAATAAATTAAACATGAAAGTGGCAGAATTCAAATTTTAATGCTTTGATTTTAAAAAGAAATACAAGCATTTAAAATCACATACATTTTTGTGTCATTTTTTTTTTTCTATTTAAAATTATGCCTTTGGTAATACTTTAGAAAAAAAAATACTTTGGTTTTAACCTTTTTTTAAAAATGGTATTGTATTTTTTAAATTGTATTTTTTTAAAGATAATTCCGGTTGTATTATTCAATTTAAAACAATATCTTATTAACTTTTGTATGACCTTCAGACCAGCCCTTACCGAAAACGATTAGGTGTCATAGATTGCCCTATACATACAAGCTATATAGAATATCTTGTGGCCAACAGGACAAAACACCTCACTACATTTAATTTGCCGATACCCAGGACAAATTCAAGAAATAATGTTTTTTTCCATAGAGCATGTCAATATTATATTATAATACCGTTCTCTCCGTCACGCAGACATTTTTCATCTTTCCAATACTAAATATAAAAGATTACTCATAGGCGTTGATAATACGCCTGTTAAATTGTATGAGTATGTCATTAAAACTGTATATTCATGTTTATGTTTGTACTTTCTTCAATATTTTTTTTTTATTTTTTTATTTTCTTATTAAAAAAAAAACAAATTTTAAATGTTCTTATTTATCATATTTATGTTTTTTTTTGTGTTTATGATTAATTTTTTAATATTTTTTTTTACTTTTTTGTTACAATTTGTTATATTTTCTGAATAACTAACATTTTTTAACTTTTAAATTAATTTTATACTATTACTGGGTTATTTTAATGTGTAATACTTGATTTACACTTTGACCTTTATTTTACAGATGAATTAAATGTAAAAACTGTTGATTTTTTCCCAAATGAATAAATTAATCACGTTAAAATTGATAGGTTTGTAAAAGTATCAATTTTATGGGTAAGCACCTAAATAATGTTTTATTTTATTAACATGTTGGAAATTTAGTTAGTAATTATTTTGGTGAAATTTTCTAAAATTGATTTTAATCGTGCAATAAATTGGCGTTGAATATTTTATTTTGGAAAGACTTGATAATTTGAACTTACCGTAAAATTCTTTATTCAATCGAACCTCGCATCAATTTTATTAGAATGAGGGAGTTCAACGAAAAGTTTAAATGACGTCACTAGTTCTCCAAAATCAACCAATGACAGAGTTTTGCTACGCATTTCCGGTCACTAGGAAGCCAAACCACCAATCAGGGCAACACTCACTGTAGATAACTTGTGACGTCACAAGCGAAATAATTTCGAAATCACAGCGCACAAGATTCACGTTTTTTTTTGCTTAGTTTGAAAGTCTATAAAAAATAAAAAATAAAATTATTTACGGTTTTTAAAAAAAATAAATTGTTTTTGTTGCTTGGCCTGGAACCTTATTTTTGCCCAAATAAATCTGACAACTACATTTAAATTATTCGTTTTTATACTAAGGTTTTTTTTTCGTGATAAATTATAAATTATTATATCATTTCCATAAATCGGCAATGCGCAGCTTTATTATGAACAAATAGTTCCTTCCGTGACAGAGTTGCGGAAAGACGTGAAGTGTAAAGTTGTGATGACTTTACCCACTACATGCTCGGTTTGTTAAGCACCTGAGGAACTTGTTACTTCTCATTAGCTGGAGTACCTTCAAACCTCTCACAGCTTAATGTGTGCATAGGAAATGAGGATTTATATTGTGACGGCGTTATCACTACAACCTACACTGGTTTTCTTTAATCAACTTTGATCTAGAAAGGTATGGAATTATTTTTTGAAGCAACTAATTTTTATTTCTGACAAAAAAACAATGGTTTAAAAATTGGAAATCAATAAACAAATAAATGTCCGTTCTAGGAGCTTCATAATTCAAAAGTAATGAGTATTATAAAAAAATAATCAAACATTTGCGCTTTATGGATAGGACCAAAGATTTGGGAAAACTTTAGTGTCTCCAAATCAAATTGGCGGCCTTCGTAGTGTAGTGGTCAAGACGCTTGTCTCACGTACAAAAAGTTCCAGGTTCGATTCCCGGTGAGAACACAAATATTACAATGTGATTTTTCTCAAGCTTGGGTGTTTTGTAATGTAATTCACCACTGTAATTGGGCCTTCGGCCTGTTGTGGTGCAAAAATAAATCAAACCAAATCAAATCAATAACACCATTTTTTTTATTTTTCGAAGAAATTCCCGTTTTAATAAGCCCGCCAATGTGCAAATACAATTTTACAAAAAGATATCATCATCATTCCCTTTCCACACCTAAGAGTGCATATGGCACTGCATTGGTACACCAACCGCTGAGTATTTTGATCATTTTTGCTATATTCATTAACCTTAAGGTAAGATGATCAATATTACACACATTTTAAAATTTATGCCAATCATCTTGGGAATTGAACCTGCGACCTCTTGGGTGGAAGGTAAAGGCATTGACGATAAACATACGAGGCGGACTTACATTAATTATTAGTTTGAATCCCTTAATTTTTAAAAAGTATGTTTATAAATTAGTATTTAATGACTGCCATGTCGGAAATAAAGCCCGAGACCTCTTGCATGGCAGGCAAATGAGCCTACCATTAGACCACGAGACGGACAAAAAGACAAATGAATAAATCAAATGGCTAAGTACATAATATGATAACATGTCACTTTGTTAAGCATATAAGTATCACCGGATATATCTAGATGAGTTCTACAATATGGCAAAATATGGTATGTTTCCTTTAATAGGGTTAGAAAATATTAGCCGTGTCATTTAATACTATTTTTCTATTTCCGAAAATGGCAAATTGAGATACATAGCTTAAAAACAAACATGACATTACAATAGACGTAACATACCATCTTTACTAATGGAGTCATGATTGACAATTTATGATGTGTCAAACACATATTTTTTTGTCGTCTTTATTTTAGATGGCAAAATAAGACATGTCAGATATACCTAGTTTTGTCAACCATTACTCTATTCCTAAAGATGGCATGTCATGTCTGTTGAAAAATGGCTAAGTATAGTTTTTCAAACATATTTATTTTTCCATCTAAGTTCTGGATGGCTAAATATGATATGTCAGGAAAGTCCGAAAAAATTTTCAGCATTTTGTGAAAAAAATCTTTGTGAAACAAATATTCAATGCATATACTGTCATTAAAATTAGGTTAGAAAACTAAAATTCAAATTATTCAGAGTCCATCAAACTTTAAAATTGCTCTCCTTCAAAATGTATAAAAAATGACATGTCATTCTTAGCCATCTTTCTACAGAAATAGTAAATCGATTTGCAATGTAAGTTCTCCAGCGTTTTCTAAAAATGCCGTTTCTACCCATCAATAGCTCAATCACAAACAATTATCGACGTGCTAATAGGCGACGTGATAACAATTTTTCACCATGGTTGTTTATCGTATTCGCGATCATAATGGAACATCCGTGAACACCCAATATTAAATGTGAAAATATTTACGTTTCACGACGTAAAATTCTTCTGCGCAATCACATATTTGAATTTCAACGGTGTAAATATGGAAAATATTTCGAAACTGCTATTTTTTTTTTTAATTATCGTGCTCTTCATTGCATTTACCCGGCAAGAAAAGCAGTCGCCATAGTAATTGCAATATATTTTTTTACTTTTTTGCATTAGATACTCCTTACTATTTTTCAAATGCAATATAGTGTATTATTTTTAATAGTAAACGCCTATTTTTCGACGGTAAACTGTATTTATTTACTAGGAAAACAAAAAACAAACCGACACGATCGTTGACTTAGAGATTACACACGCGTTGACTTTTGACTGCAATAACTTAAGCATGTTCATCGCTTAAATGCTTAGCATGTTTTTAAGCACGTCGATAGTTATTTGTGATTGAGCTACAGGGTATCAAAATGCGTAATACCAGTTGAAGAAACATTTTTATCTTCTCTACGATATAAAGTTTCTATATTAAATTTCGGAATAGCGAGAGTAATAATTCGCGGTATATTGAGTGCATTACTTCAAGTTTTATTAGATAAAATATCTCATTCACTTCATAAGCAATGAATGAATATGAGGAATATGATTCTAGTCAATAAAAGCACTCACCACAGGTGGTAGATAAAGTTTTGTAGGAGTCTGCTCAGTACTCACTTTAGTCTAAAGATAATCCCATTTAGGAATACCTTCAAACTGTCGCACGTTCGTATCCATATTATGGAAGCAGTGAAACTTTACTAACTTCTGGAAGCAAATATTGCGTATATTTAATTAAAACATATTTCATTTTGGTTTTCAGAATTGCATAGTCATCTCAACTAAATAGTACGAAAATAATAATATACTCGTACGTATAATTCTTACAAAACCGAAAAAATAAAGCAACCTTTTTAAGGTCGTTGCAGTGATCGGATATTATTATATTAGCGTTTTATTTAGTGATCTAATAGTTTCCTTCAATTTCAAATGTTTTTTCAGGGCTACAGCTGTTAACTAAAAATTAGTAAAACTTAAAATTAAGATATTATTACGGGTGCAAGATGCGCTATTTTGTGATTATCATGGGCAACTGAATTGGCTCAAAATAAGACAGCGTAGAGACTATCGCACCTACCCACTTCTGTTCACTGTACTTCATAGTCCTAACAATTCTTTATACCTCACTAAAATTTTACAACGCTTATTAGTTCATGGTTTACTTCTTTCTTATTCTCAAAGCATCATCTTAATTCCCATCCACAATTTTTCTTTCTTCTCTAAACCATATAGTGTCCATGCGGCTCAACTATCACCTATCTCAGATGTTTCTGGATCACGCTTGAAGAAACATCTTCTTTCTCTTCTTTAATCTCTTCTCTTTTCCTATCTCTTTGTTTCCTCCTTTTCGCAAGACCAGTTTTTAAATTAATTTATTTACATTGTATATAAGTATGCATCTTTCGGAAGTTTTTTTTGTATTTACATTATTCTTTTTAATTTCCCATGCGTTTTAAAGCTAAAATTATAAAAATAACATCTTTTATTTTATTGGTTGGCTGGAAATAATTGCTATTTGGCAATAAGCTCGCTTATATACAAATACATATGGACACGAAATTTAAAAAGTACATGAAAAAAAAAAAACGTGCTAATAATACCTATACTAAATTCAAAAGAAGTTTCAAAAGAAGTTTCAAAAACGAAAAATAAAATAAAACATCATTATTAAACATTGGATATCATGATTTTTGCGCAATAAGTTATGCTTAAATGATATTTTTATTAACAAATTACAACAGGGATGGAGAATAACTTAAATAAGGGAATATGGAAGTCTAGGCATTTACAGGGCTTATAACCTGTCATTGGCTGGTTTAAGTGGCCACTTAATGCCTAGACTTCCATATTCCCTTATTTAAGGTATTCTCCATTCCTGTTGTAATTTGTTAATCTTAATGACTCCTGAGGGGGTAAAATCCAGCCTTTTGTCTACGAACATTTGGACAAACTCAAATATTGTAATGATATTTTTATGTTGTATTTTTATGACTTTTCTTGGGCTTAGCATAAGAAGGCAGAAAATATACAAATTGATACCTAGCAATTAATTACGAATATAAAATTAATATTTATTTATTTAAAGAAAACAACAACCATTACAATAAAAATACAACTTTTACAACTAAACAAAAATTATAATCTTATGATAGTTTTCTCTATATACTATATTACTATATTTATAAATATAATTCCTCTGTACGTGTGATGTCACCGAACTCCTCCTAAACGGCTTAACCGATTTACGTGCGGTTTTCAGAGGAATATTGATCTTTGCGCTGTGCGTGTTCGTAGTTATTAAAATCTTAAATCTAATATGTAAAAGAGAGGTAAGGAGCATAAATATGTTATTCATAGATCTACCAGGGTTGCATTCGAGGATAATGCATTTACAAAAAAATGGAAATATGCTGTTATTTTGTCTATAAAAAGTTTGTTTTTAAATGTTTACAAACAGCATTTGTTTTTTGCGGATCTCAATCAGATTCTTTCCTCAAATTTGTCAAAATTTCTACCTATTTAATTTTTTTACTAGATTTTTGGTAACGCTAAAATAATATGAAATTCAATACATTTTTAAAAATCCTAATCCCAAATCGTTAAATAATATAAATTACTTTCTAATTTGATCCCTTTTTGTTTTTTAAATTGAAGACTTCAATGAATATGTGTCGGTATGAGTTGGTAGCAAAAAATCCTGTTGGAATGGCTTTATCCTCTTATATTTTACCAAAATGTACATTTTAAATTAAAAATTTTGTTCCCTTTCGTTTTGGTACAGACAAACAAAGTGCGTCCGTATTGTTCTTATGTATGTCAAACAGAATGAAACAAACCCTGTAAACACAAAATGGATTTCGTTTTGTTTCGATATCCACTGGGAACTCTGTTTAGACGTCTGGTGAAGAGAGAGAAATGGAAAATGGGTAAGGACCGCGTTGAAAGGAGAGGAAAGTAGTATTGGAAGCATTGGAAGGAGTTTTGGGTGGATAAAAAAGTAAAATAAATAAAATTGAAGCTACGTCGCTCTGCTACTACCTGAGCATTGTATTTTTGAAATATTTAAGTACACCACAATACATTTTCTGGTTGGTTATACATATATACATATTTATTTTAAAGCGCTTTTAGACTGGAACACTCCATTTTTAACCGAGCAATTCGAAAAGAAGGCATATAATATGTATTGCATTTTATATATCTATCTTTTGAATCAATATTTGTTAGTTTTAAAAACACTACAAGTATTTTCTTACAAACCAATCAGTGGATAATATTACTGGTGTAAATTTTTCTTCGGGAAAATACTCCTTGTTATATTGCCAAGTAATGCTTATAAATTGTTTATTTCAAATCATTTACAATTAACAGAATCACTATAAACATTATAAGTATTGTCATTTAAAAAGTTATAAATAACACAAGGATATAAAATTTAAATAGATTATTAAAATTTTGTATCCTAATTTAATTAATCTTTTATTTTTCTATTCCAAAGGCTTTTCAGCATATGGAAACGAGAGGATGTGGAAGAAAGTTGTAAAAAATACACCACAACACCCAGACAATTTCTCGGCTGGTTGTCCATCCAACTGCGTCTGTCATAACTTTTATTTTAATATAAATAAGATAATATTATCTTGAACGTATTCCAAAAAACAAAGAATGAGATGCAATAATATTACAGTTCATAAAATTTGACAATATTATAGGATGGGTGCATCGGTGTGTTTTATTGTTGTAAGTACAGAGTCAAGTAAGAGGGCTTATAAAAATAAAAAAAAATATCTTGATTATTAAAATACAAAGTCATGTGACTCTTATAAACGATTCATGCCAATGTAATCGTATTTTCTCCGACTCATTACGAATTCGTGTTTTATTAATTAGTTCAAGAAAAATAAATTAATTTCTGAATTGAAGAATTTGCTGACGCAAAAGATAGACTTTAATTCTCAGACAATCAAAGTTAATTTTTTTTATTTTCTTTTATTCAGGAAACATACAGTACGGTTAAATAGTTTTATATTTCACACAGTGAGACTTAACTCTAATGAACCAGTGACGTTTCCATATCATATAATTATTATATGTAAGGTTATCAATGAAAGTACAAAAAAAGAAGGAAAAAAACATAAATGGGAGTTGTTTAAAAATTTTAATCAAAGTCAAAAAAGTTATTTAAAAGTTTGTAGTTAGTATTTACAGATAGAAATAATATTTAAATTAGAGTTTTTTTTGTAATAGTAATTAAAAAGTAAGAATAAAAAACATGCTCAGATGTAAAAAAAAAACATTTTCAAAAATGAAAAACATAAACATACACATATATTTTAAGGGATTTAAAGAAACGATGAGAAGAATCTTTAAATAAAATATAAGACAGTAAATAAAAGTAAATTTAAAAAACATCTTCAAAAATAATGACACATAGTAAGAGCAGCAATATTTTGATTTTATATACGAGTACATATATAATATAAGTAGTTTAAAGTGTAAGAACACGAAAATGCAGCAGAGAAAAAAGAAAGAATAACAAGTATTTGAAAAAACAATATAAGGAGAAGATATTAAACCAAAGGTAGTTAATAAAATTTTATTATAGCGATTTTAGCAGTAATACAAATTTCAGTAGAAAATTTTTATTAAAAATAACAATATTAATGTATTTGATGTATTATAATATTTACTTTCTATTACAATACGAAACAGGGTTTTGGTTATATTTTGCACACTTTACTATGTATATATTGCAGACAATACAAAAACAAAAGAATCTATATTCTCTCAGACAGATACACTGCTCTAAAAACACTGAACTATGTCGAGATCAATTCTAAATTAACCTTGGAGTGCCTACAGGCGCTTAATTGTTGTTCCTCGTAATGAACTTGGGTCATGAGCCAGGAAACAGGAAGCAGAGTGGAACGCTCTGGAAAAAAGTACCTGGTCAGCACCTCAGGAACTGATAAAAGGGTATTCGCAAAGTCTTGCTTTTGACTTAATAAAGCTCAACCGAAATCAAGTGAGGATTATCACTAGAGCTTTTACAGGTTGAACAAACACCTTGATAGAATGAACTTTTTCGAAACTTCCAGATGTAGGTTCTGCAGTGCAGATATGGAAATGTGAAAATACGTGAATGTCATGCTCTGCATCATAAAAGGAGCCTCATCCTCGGGGGACCACTGGTTAAACCTGAAAATGTTAAAGAGCTCGCCCCCTACTTAATAGCCCGATACTTTACGGATCTGGGCTTGGAGGGGGTGATTTAGCAAAATGTAAACTCTCGCCTTTCACATGGTAGATGGGCTCTTTATAGACCTTGGCTTGGAGGGCGAGAACTATTCACGGGGGCACGTCACAATAGATCTTCACAAGCCGCAGTGACGTCAGGAACTTGCATATCACTAACCCCCATCACTAAGAATAAGAATAAGAATGTATATTTTGAATTCCGCCTGAACACAGGTATTTTAATAAATTTGTCATTTAAACGTTTGTGATTAAAAAAATAACCTGTATTGGGTGTGCGCATATTTTGTTAATTAAAAAAAAAAATATTTTGTACTAGTTCAGTTTGTAAATATGTAATTTTTAAACTTTTTATATTTTTTAAATTTTCTTTCCCAGATTGCATAATGTATACATCATTTTGAATTTATTTCTTTGCCTAGTATTATGTTTATTTTGTTATTTTTAAGTATTTTTCATACCCTTTTTAATTTGTAGTGTATCATAATTTTAATTTTTCTGCTTTTGTAAATAATATTATAGTTTAAAATATAAAAACGTCTTTATATAAATTTGTTATCTGTTTGTCCCTAAATGAGTTTTTTTTTTAAAACTCCTTGGGAATATTGTATATAATTATGTATAATATGTTTTCAATTCAATAAAAAAAAAAATATTAAAAAAATAGAAATTAAGATACTCCTTAGTTACCGCTACAAAACATTCTTTTTGGTGAATAAAATTCCCTATTAATGCTTTAGTATTCACGTTTTCTTTTTTATTCACAAAAATCCGATTGTTAAGTAAATATGGGAAATAATGGACACAAATAACGTCTCCCCCTAACGAACACAATGACTTCTCTCCTTTTCAATCCCAAATTGCTTCTCTAACACTTGTTTCGTAATGAAAGCCAATGTCTCAATTACTGTATAGCAGTTTTTCTTATACATAAAGTCTTTATTCCTCCAGCAGATTCATCTCTTCGTATTACTGCCTACCGCCCTTACCGGGGAGGGAATGAGAGAAAAAACAATAAAACATAAATAATGGTTATCTCCCATTCCTTTCTTGTTAACCAATCTGTGATGTATCTTGAACGGTTCCACCTAAACAGGGCTGTCTAGGTGTTTGTATTATTTTTTTAATCATTTTATTCAGAAAACATACATAATAAGTTTAAAAAAGAAAGATATTCTCCAAAAGGGCCAACTGAGTTTTCATAAATTAAGTAAAAGTAATTATAATCGTTTACATTTACGTTTTCCATAGAGGATTGGCAATAAATAAAAATACCGATGCACACTCTGAGCCACCCATGCACACATATATGAACGTATGCATATACACACATGCGTCAATAAAACATACGCAAACACATACGAGTACATTACATATACCACTCAAGATGACATTCAGTGACTATCCCAAATAATCAACCCCATTAGGAAATTTTCTGTATAAATGCAATACGCAGTTAAAAATGTCTATATTACTACTGAGTCCATTATAATTTTTACAGGTACGTCTAATAAATGAATGAAGGTGTAATGGTTTTTACGAGTTGATATTTAAAAGGGGAATTTAATGTGGTATAACGAAGATGACAACGGAAACCAATGTGTTTTATCAACCACATTATATAGAATTTTGAAAACAATAATTAAATCACATGTAAAACGCCTTTTTAAAAATGATTTTATATTCAATTTAATCAAAGATTCCCCGTAATCATTTTCAGCGTTACAAAACGATATTTCATTCTTCTAATTAACATTTTTGTTTTAAAATAAAAAACATTAATATTAAAGTACGGTTCAATTGAATTTCTAATCAAATTTAACAAAATCATTTTACGTATGAATTCCACTGACTATAAATTAATTTTGTTTTCAGTGGATTCAGTGGATATTTTTAAGTCATGGTTTGATTAATGCTATTATTATTTATTTTTTTTAAGGAATATTTGAGTTCTTATAATTTACACAAATATTTCAATTTTGGTGGCCATTTTCAATGAGTCGTAAATAACTCACTATTAGAAAATAGAAATCAAGTTGTGGTAGAGTGGGGTTTGAACAATATATACACGATTCGATACTTCTTGTTTTTTAAAGCATACTGGGACTTATTTATTGTCAAAAATATATTTTAGCTTCGCCGAAAGCAGCCTAATTTAGTCCTATTCTTCTTGGCAACTCCACTGTCTGGTTATCTTTACCAAGTTTGACTTTGTGTCCTGGATATATACATAAATTTATCAACCACATCGATTTTATTATGGTTGGTAAAAATGCCTTTCCTTTTAAATACAGGTTTTTTTACTTATATTTTTTCATTAATACATTAAAAAATTCACATATTCCAAAATGCGGATTTGGACTTGTTAAAAATTATTTCCTATAATCAACTATCAAATATATTGTTTATCATGCAAGAATACAAAATGAAAATTTTTAAAAGGGGTTTTCTTAAACTTAAAATAATTTGCCATATATTAATTTTAAATTAACATGAAAAAACGCAAGTTTAACCTCAATTGATCATAAAATATATTGGAAATATAATAATTTAATATTTTCCCGCGGTAAAAAAATACTGAACTTGAAAGTATCATAAATTTAGTGGATATTTTAAAATTTTACAATGAGACAATAGAAATTAACTATTTTAATCAACGTAGATCTACCTTTTATTTAACCATAACGACATAATGAATATTTTTTATCCGGTTAAAGTTATTTCTGCTGTGTTCATATTTTAAAATCATAATTATTGATAAATGTATTTATATCTACCAGTTTCTGTCAAGGTTAACAATATTTTATAAATATGGGTTACATTTTGTAGTGAGATTGTATTTTCGTCATATAAATACAACACGATTGCTTAGCCTTCCACCTGTCTGACGTAGTCGATTACGAAGAAAGTTGGTTGCTACTAAGCATTAATACGTAATTTAAGCTAAAAATACACAAATTACGCAAAACAAATTACTTAAAGTTATCTGATTACTATTCTTCAATATTTTATTGATATTGCCAGGTTAATGAAAAACGAAGAAATCATCAATTTCATTTCTGGTAACTTTTTTTTAAACGGTGCTCAGTAGTTAAATCCGAATATAAGGTGTTAACATAATTTTTGCTTTATTGATTTTTTTTTTCAAATTTTAAAATGAGCACCGAAAATAAAAAAAATATCGAAGATCGAAATAAAAATCATTCGAAATAAAAATTTATGTTGTATAAGACGTTGTGTTTGCTTTTACGCCTAAATATATATTTTATTACAAGTCTTCAAAATGGAATGTCAAGTAGACGAAAGTGAGCATTTTAGAAACCTCCTTTTTTCGCGTACAATCAAGGAATAAAGCTGCTAAAGATGCTGGCGATATTTGTGCAGTGAAAGGTAATGATTCTGTGAATTATTAACTGACTCGTAAAATAATGAAGGAAAAAAGATTATTTACTAATTTGTTTATGTTTACATAAGTTGTGTTCGTTTTTACCAACAAAAAAACATAAAAATACAACAACCAACCCAATAATGTATTTCTCTTCACGATTTTACAAAAAAATAGTATTTTATTCATAGCACCTTCACCGCACAATATCGGGAGCAGCTTTATTTCCTTGATTAAACGCGAACAAATGGAGGTGACGAAAATGCTCACTTTCCTCTACTTTACATTCCATTTTGAAGGCTCGCAATCAAATAAAATAATATGTCTAACGTAAGAGCAAAAACAATATCTTGTAGAACAAAAAAATTTCTAGCGTATGACTTTATTTCTTGTGAATAATGTGAATGCATAACTTTTACATATTTGAAAACTTTGGTGCTCATTTTTTATTTTGGAAAAAAAAGACACAACTTATGTTAACATCCAATAGTTTCCTCTTCAAATCACACTGTTTATTTCGCAATTTCACATTAAATGTAAAAGTCAACCCTTTGGTTCACCTGCCCATCTGTATGAGGTTTGAGAAGGGGCAAGTTGCCCCCCCCCCCCCTTTACAGGGTGTACCATGGGACAGGAGGGGTGTAGCCTAATGAGCCGTGTAACGCGATCTACTGGAGAAAATAATACAGTGGCTCCCACCCCGGGGCGCAATTGTCATCCGTACACCCGCTCCACCCCTGGAAGGGAGGAAATTTTTATTGATATGCCTTGCTAAGGTACCGTCTTTATGTCTTCAATGTTGATGTAATGACTTGAGAAATAACTCATAACAAACATTATTGTTGATCTTTTATTTGAGCTATAAAATTATGTAATCCATTAACTCTGATCGCAATCTGAGGAAAAGCATATGATTTAATTCCCAGCGAGTAAAATACGTCTGCATCTTTAACCAAGTCAAGATGTTTCTGAATTCCATATTCGTATTTTGTCCTTATGACACTGTTTAAGAAAAACAGAGACGAGCTTTTTAAATTGGACCTAATAAATTATATATCCCTAGAATCCGGAATTCCCTAATTTTTTTTAATTTTTTTTTAATATGTATTTTTATCCCTTTTCTTTCCTTGGTTCCTCTTTCTCTTCTTTAAAATAATTAATCTCTTTCCACATTCTTCATCATTTAATATGTAAAACATGCACTTTTAAAAAAAGGAATAATTTGTGCAAGCCTTATCTCCTAATTTAAAAACAGCTGTTAGTTTTAATTAATTAGGTGGTTTTTGTTTAATGTATGTGTCTTTTGATTTATATTAATGGTTTTTTAGTAGAAAATTTCGACCAACTCTTCTTTTGACCAGTCTGTTTTTTGGTTGGCTGGAAAATATTTCTTTTTGCAATAATTCTGCCAAAGAGCTTATTTTTTGTACTTGAAGTTTTAAACAAATAAATGAAAACTACTAAAAAACATGACAAAATTTTTTATTAAAATCATTCAATAATAATTTGTCGCATTTGAACATCAACAATAAGAAACGTTTGGAACCAAAGTAAAAAAATTTAATGAAAAATTTTATACAAAGAAAATTTTGGTTGTACATATTTTATTTCTATAATATGTACTTAGAAATTGTTCAATATGTAGATATATAGGTCATGCGACGACATAAAACTTTTCTTGAAAACTATCTCCAGTAATTAAGTATTAACAACTCAAATTTTCTTCCTAAAAAAGACAAAAATTATAATTTCCTGTATTTTAAGTTTTAAAAAAATGTATTATTTATGGCGTAATATAAGCTAGAATATCAAGAAAATACTGCAAAGTAAATATGATTTAAAATGCTTGCATTTCTTTTTCAAAATATTAATTTTTGTTCAATAACCTGTAATAATTATCTTTCAATTATTATGGCAAACTTTGCTTAGTCACTCTATTTTATAAAAGGATTAATGCAATTTCAGTGTAAATTTTAAGAGGCGTAATCTGTTGGTAGGAATGTGATTATATTGTATTTATGTAAAACTTTTAAATATATTTCTAACCAAAAATACCCTAAACATTTAAGTTTGTAAGAGAAAATTCTTGATGGAAGTTCGTTATAATTAATTTTAGAAATAAATGAAAAGTGATGCTTTAATCCACAAATTTGGAATATCCAGTGACCGGTTTCATGGCTTTTGCAATATCGACTTAGACCACATAGACGACATAGACCAGTCTCGAAGATGTCGCAAAAGCGACGAAACCGGTCACTAGATATTCCAAATTTGTGGAATAAAGTATCACTTTTCATTTATTCCATAATAAAAATAAAAAAGTCTTTTTACTATATTATTTTTTTATTGACACAATAAAAAAACGGCGTTGTAAGACCGCAGAATCTTTTGATTTACTTACTTTTTATCAGTGAGATCAGAGTGCACAGCCTTTACATGATTGTCGATTAGATCAATGTTCAGAACAGAAAAAATACAAATTCAACCTGAAATAAATACTGATTTTACAGCCAAAACGCGCTTTTAAATTTTCATAACATTTTTGTTTTTGTTGTTTATCCGGGATCGTATTTATTTTGAATTTATGCCAAAGGTTTTGTTCGCATCCCTTTTGTCTATTTTCGGTTAGTTTGATTCAACTTATATTTTTGCAACTCTCTAGCGTAAATGGCCTGGTTGTTTTTTTTTGTTATTGTAAAAATCTCTTCTTCTTCCTTGCTATGTCGTCCGTTCTCCAGAGGGTTGCTCCTCCTGAGAGATGGATTTCCAGCTGTCCTTCCATCTTTTGGAAGGTTTTCTACGAAGACGAATCTCGCGAGGTTGATTATGTATACTATTTTTTTTTTACATTTTTTTGCACCACAACAGGCCAGGAGACCTAATTACAGTGGTGAATTACATCACAGAGCACCCAGGCTTGAGAAAAATCACATTTTTAATTTTTGTGTTCTCATCAGAAATCGAACCCGGAACCTTCCGTGCGTGAGTCAAGCGTCTTGACCACTACACCATGGAGGCCGCCGCAATATAAGGATGTCTGGTCGTGTCCATTATTTGAACAACGGTAATAATCCCTCTATCGCTGTCTATTCCTTCTTACGATTTCCTTAGCCTCATATTTTTCTCATATTGTAAAAATGTCAATAACTATAAAACCAACAATGTTTTGAGTATGTCCTAATGTTTGCAAGCTGGCTGGATTTCCTCCCTAGGGAGTTATTCAGATCTAAATTTGTTGCAAGAGCGGGGAAACATTTTCGAGAAGATAATATGGACGTCTAGGTATTAACAGGGCTTGTGACTTGTCTTTGGCAGGTTTAAGTGGCCCCCATATACACTGTGTAACATTCACCATTCTGTCTATGTTTAAAAATCCACTCTTCCATCTGTGGACTTTTGTGACGTAAAAGAGCTGAAACCTTTATCATGTGGGTAAGATTTATCCTGCTGAACCAATTCACCTACTAAGCAACGCCTGACAACAATTTTCTAATTTTTATACTTCTTCTTTTACCGAGTAGTTAATTCAACAGTGTTTTGAGTATGTCCAAATGCTTGCAGACTGGCTGGCTCTAGGGAGTTATTCAAATTTAAATTTGCTGCAACAGAGAGGCAAAACATTTTTGAGAAGAGGATATGGAAGTCTTGATAAATCGGGTTGTGGTCCTGTGGCTAGTGTCTCGGACTCACGGACCGAAGGTTTGCGGTTCGAATCTCACTCTACCCCAACTCGATTTCATTTTCTAATAGTGAGTTATTTACAACTCGTTGAAAATGGCCCTCAAAATTAAATATTTGGGTAAATCATAAGAACGTAAATATTTCTTTTTCTTTAAAAAAAAAATAATAAAAAACAGGGCTTATGACGTGTCTACCCACATGATAAATGTTTCAGCTCTTTTATTTCACAAAAGTCAACAGATGGAAGAGTTGAGGAAATGTAGATGTTTAAACATGGGCAGAGTAGTGAATGTTACACGGTGTGTAAAGTGGCCACTTAAAACAGCCAACGACAGATCATAAGCTCTGTAAATGCCTAGACTTCCATATTCCCGTCTGAAATATGTTTCCCTTCTGTTGCAACAAATTTAGAACTATAATAGCTTTTGAATAATTTAACTAAAAGAATTGACTACTCCATAGTCGAGTTCGATTCTCGACATGACTGCTATTTATTTAAAAGCATGTTTTAAACTAGAATATTTCATAGTCCCTGGACTGGCATCTGAGGCTTAAGTCTGATCATCTTACATCTTACTCAGTTGATCTTGATACGTTGCGGTTGGTGTACCGATACAATGGTTAAGAGTATGTTGATGGTACATAGTATTTACATATTGTTATTTATATTTTATATCCGCCATCGTTGTTTGTAAACTCGTAATTTCTATATCAAATTGTGTTTAGAATACTAATCATAACAAATTCAGTTTAATAATGTCTATTCCATAAACGCCTTTTACAAAGGAGAAATGTGATATCATGTATTATTTGGAGATGCAAGAAATTAATTACGTCGTAATTAGAACACATAATAGCATTTTAATTAAGTAACCGAATACTTAAATAATAAATTAGGTCAAATAAGTTCTCGTATTTGTGAAATTAAAAATTAGATGTGAAATGACTAAACCTACGTATTTTTTTTTAAATGATCAGAAAAACATAAGGCGTATGTTATAAAATCTGTTTTATTATTGAGGTTTTTTTTCAATACAATCGAAACTAACAAATATTACTAAAATATTTTTGAAATACTGATTTGTTTAATAATTACTTGTATTTAGGTCAGTCTTAAGAAATACCTTTAATTATTTTACTGATAAATTAAATCATTTAATTTTTATTATTTGAAAGGATTTGAATCTGAATTTATTGCACATAATCACTTTTTTTACAATATTGGCTTTATTACAAAAAGAAATATCTACTTTTCTAATTAATCATAAAACGTACAAAAATATATTTAAAATATTTTTCATGAATAATGTGATAATGTTATGACTAACACTTTTAAAATGAACTTTTTAGCATAATCCACTTATTGAAGCGAGTTTCTGATAACTACTTTTTCACTTGTCCTCAATCTCTCAGGTAGCTGTCAAATCTGATGCTGGCTCCATCCATTTCCGGGTCCTGTACCTCACCCCTCCCCCTTTTTCTACTTCCTCCCTATCCTTTTACCTTGCAGTCTCCTCTTCATGTGATCACCGGAAGGGACTGGCAGGTATATCCATGAAAACCTTATTGTACTAGCTTTAATGATGAAATTTAGATGTTCTGTTTCGGAATCTTTATCTAAATATTTGGGCAATTTTTACTTCTTTGTGATTTATTATTAGTTAAAAATATAGCTTACTAATGAAAACTTCAATTTAGTAACATGTCAGTTTAAATTTAAAAAAAGAGTTAATCAATGAAATATTTAATTCGTTAATAATTCAGCTTAAAAATAATATATAAATAATGAATGAAGTTTCAATTCGGTAATCGTCCGCTTAAAAATAAAAACAAAGATGGTCAATGAAGGCTTCAATTCAGTAATCGCCAGCTTAAAAACAAAAATATATTTAAACAATGAAAGCTTTAATTCGGTAATCGTCAGCTTAAAAACAAAAATACAGTTAATCAATGGATGCTTCAATTCAGTAATACGTCAGCTCAAAAACACATTTTTTTTAAACATATTCAATGATGACTCGGAGGCTAAGAAATAATAAAATGACAATAGAGTCCTGATGCCCACCCTTAGATACGGAATTAAAGTGTGGAATTAGAAAACCATGGATGAAAGTATGCTAAATGTTGTCAAAATGTGATCTCTCATGTGAATGTGCTGTAAAACTATGTATGTATGATAGCACAACATCTAATTCAGTGCATTATGTAAGGCTGATTCAAGCATTATTGACAAAATCAGGAAAGGGGTTCTGTTTGATTTAGACGTGTGGAGCGAATAAACCGAAAAAAATTGTCTAAAAAGATTTACATTAGAATATGTTCGTATGTATGTATTCCTCTAAGAATCGAAGTCTTTATGTAAAGGCAGAGTGATATGGCGCTCTTAACTCTCTGCCTATTCGTACGGCGTTATGGTTTATTTGTTTATAAATGATACACAATGTACAATCACTTAAAAAGTTCCACGTCTTTTAATACTTAAACATCAACATTATTTTCCCTCCTTAAGAAAATTTTTCTCCACTGTTGATATATGACAATGAATCTATGTGAATCACAAACCCAGTCTACAAATATTTCAACATACTTAAAAATTGTATCAGTAGACCTTAAATTTATATAAATATAAAATTTTATAATGAACATTCTATCATATTTCCTTGTGAACTCATAGTCCCTCACAATATGCCTAAGGCAATTCTCAAATGATTATACTTAATGAGTGTTGTTTTACATTTTTCCCAAGTAATTTCACTTTATAGGTATGTCATCATTATTATTAAATTTCCCTTCCATACCTACTTTTGCATAGGGCACTGTATAAGTATTCCTACTTAAAAAGTCTGACGCCTACACAACATTAAATTAATATTTTTTCAAAAAAATGTATATTGGTGTATATTTTTTTTAACTCTTGTGAGAAGGAAAAAAACTTACATGTCACAACAGAGATGGATAACATTTTAAAGAAGGTAATATGGAAGTCTAGGCATTTACAGATATTTTATCAGTCTTAATAACTCCCTATGGAATGAAATCCAGTTCTCGTCTTAAAACATTTGGACAAACTCAAAAATATTATTATATTAAAATAAGCAAATAAGAATTAATGTCAAATGATACTTAAATCCACAAATTTTAAATAACTCGTGATCACTTTCATTGCTTTCGCGACATCTCCGAGACTAGTATCAAAATTTAAAAATTAAGTTTATTTATCCAAATGTTTAGGCTCAAGTATCAGCCGTCTTTTATTTCTATAATAAATGCGGCTCGACTGTGGAATCATCTCCCACCTACCATCAAAGATGTTACTACATTATCTCTGTTTAAATCACGTCTGAAGAAACATCTCCTTTCTCTTCCTTAATCTCTCCTCCTTTCCTTTTTCCTCTTTCCGCTTTTTTCCTTTTTCCCATTGAGTAATAGTTTTGATTTAAGGTAATTTATAAACAAATACGTTTATTTCTATTTTTATATATTTTTCACTTTTTATACTTTTTTTTTTTTTTTTTTTCTATTGAATATGTTCTGTAACTTGAACTATAAAAATAAAACTTTTATTTTATTGGTTGGTTGGAAGAAATTGCCATTTGGCAATAAGCCCGCCAATGTACAAATAACATTATGTACAAAAAGTTAAATAAAAAAAATAAATTAGAATCAACGTATATCAAGAATTTTCATTAATAAACTTGAATGTTTTATTTTCTTTTCAAGATAAACTTTTTATTTGTTTTCGTAATTTTTCTCAGGCCAATTATCTACCTTAATTTGATTATGGTTTGCTCTACATCAATTGTTTCATTTTTCTTTTCTTATTTTCCACTTACTCGTATTTAAAAAAAGGCCCGAATGGAGCTTTTCATTTCTATTATGCCCCTTTGTTTAATATTTTTATATGCATTTACCTACACACCATAGATTTTATAATGTATTCTAGATTTTTAGAAATATCATGATATTTGTAACCAAAATGTACCTAAATGTAATAAAAAAAATTGTAAATAAAATTTAAATAAGTTATAAACCGATTAGAGTTAAAGTTAAACATTAGCTGCTTTATACCTTTAATTGTATTTCTTTAGCTTATTAAAAAAAAGAATTAAAAACATTAGAAATACATACATGTATTTCTTTAATTTTTTTAAAACCAACTTAAGTTTTAAACACAGTTCTATATTTTATTACTTTATATTGTATTTTTTTTAAATTTATGTTGTTAATACACTCATCTTTTTATTTTTATACCAACTATACTTCTTAACACTGTTCCAATATTTTATTTCTTTATATTGTGTTTTTTTTTTAATCTATGTTGTTTATATACTCATCTTCTTTTTTTTATACCAACTTTACTTCTTAACACTGTTCTATCTTTTGTTGCTTTATATTATGTATTTTTTAAATTTAATGTTGTTTATATACTTATATTTTGTAAAACATTCATGTATGTAAAAGCCTTATGGGCGTGAAAAAATAATTAAATTAAATTAAATATGAATACATCCAAATGCTTCTCACTAACATTTACTCGAAAATCGAATAAAATATCTCACGCCTATATATTTTTTAATGAAAACGTTAGTTCTTTAACTCAATGTATAGATCTTGGTATAAATCTTTGCTCTAAACTCCTATTTGACAAACATATAGAATTTATTATGAACAAATCAAATATAATTACAAAAATAGCGCAGAGAACATACAAAATAAACTTTTAAAAAGACTGAAATACAAATATGGTATCGCTCCGATTATGGCCACGCTTCAGCATATATGAAATTGATCAGATTTGATATTTCTGTATAACATCATCAACAATAAAATTGACTGTCCTGATTTACTTTCCCTAATAAATGTTTATGTACCATTACGCTGTACAAGGCATACGCCCTTGTTTCAAATTAAGAAATATCTAACAAATGCTTCGAAGGATTACTTACAACCGAGCAATTACTTACTATACTGAAAATGAGCAATGATTAGATCTCGATATATTTCATGACTTGGTATGGCAGTACAAAAAGCGGCTAAAGGTAGTTTTGCAAAAAAATATTTATATTCCAATAATTTAGAAACATTTTTTTAATGTTTTACTTTTTATTTTATATTAACAAATTACTTCATCATTGATGTTCTAATTTTAGTAATATTTAATCGTCATAAATATTAACATATTGTACATACATACATGTAATGATATACATATGTATGTGTGTATATGAGTACTTGCAAATATATCAATTTTTCTATTTTTTTTATTTTTACACAATTTTAAATTTGAATTTTAGGCTGGAGCGTTCACATTTTTTTGTAACAATTTTACATCTATCGATAAGGTGGTTGACAGGTTTTCTCATTAAAGTTTTTAAAAAATAGCAGATATTTTTTGATTATCATTGTTCAATAGGTCCACTTATATTCACTACACATTGTCACATACATACAATACTCAGACACCCATACACATATACACACACCCTCACCCTCCCTAACATGCACAATAATAACATTGATACTAAAACAAGTACTTACCATAAATATTATTATTTTATAATATAAGTAATCCTCATAATATTATTGAGACACATTATATTTATATATATATTTACTTCTACCGGCATATTGAAACCATTGTAAAAATTCTAAAATGTGTTTTGTTTTTATGAGAAAAAATAAAATGTAAATGATTATTGATTAAAACATGATTTCATAGTGTTACCTTCATTTAGATTTGGATGATTTTTCTTCAATTAAACCATTATTCAACGAAATTCTTATTTCCTCGGTAAACAGTTTCCGATACATTTCATGTTGCCAGGTATGCTGAAATATTTCAGGAATTCTGGATACATTTGAAGCTTTTGTTTTACATCCCTTTAGTTAAGTCACTCTTGAGTGTTTATTTTCTATTACGAGTTCACACGTGGAATTAAAGACTTATCTCATCATAATGTACTACTCATTGAATGCAACCTACATACTGTATTAAATACTTGTAAAAGGTACAGCTGTTATTTATAAGTTTTATTTTTTACTATACAAATTTGAAAAAAATATCAAGATACTTCTGTCCTCATATGCGGTGTGTGGTACGTCCTTGCCCACGCAAGCTGTAATTTATATGAAAATGACAAAAGCCAATTTAAAAAAAAAGTGAGAACTAATTCATATTTTAATAAAATAAGGAACGCGGAGTAAATTTTGACCGTTATTTATTGGTCAAATTCGGTCATATGACATCGAGATGTCAAGTCGGTTAAGCATACTAAGGTAGATAAAGATAGTATAGTTGTAGATAAAGTTAAGTATATCGTCATGGTATGTACCGATGAAGAATACATTAGTAATTGTCCCCCTGGTACAGGGTACTTGACAGTGGAATATAACAGAGTAGAACCACCATTAAAACAACAACAAAAAATGTCCGCCTTACCAGGAATCGAATCCGCGACCTCGAGTATGATAGGCAATCACGCCAACCACTGCAAAACGAGGCGAGCTTATCTCCACTCGATTTCCATATTCAGTTTTTTTTACCTGAGAGCATATAATACCTCACGGGTCCTCGCTAGCCTACTGCATCTCCTTAATTAAACCAATATTTTTTATCAACAATATTTCAAGTGTGTCCAAATGTCTGCAGACAGGCTGAATTTCCTCCCTAGGGAGATTTGGATCTTAAATTTTGGAAACAGATTAGGAAAAAGTTTTGATAACAGAGTATGGAGGTCTAGGCGTTTTCAGGTCTTATGACCAGTCGTTGGCTGGTTTAAGTGGCCACTTTACACATTGTGTAACATTCGCTATTTTGCCTATGATTAAACATCAACATTTCCTAACTCTTCCATCTGTTGACTTTTGTGAGCTGAAACCTTTATCATGTTGTCACGCTCAGGTCATAAGCCTTGTAAATGCCTAGACCTCTTATTCTCTTCTCAAAGTGTTTCCCTTGCTGTTTCAACAAATTTAAATAATTTTTATCTTTAAATTTCATAAATCTAGTTTATTTACTCGGGATGAAAACTCTATAGCTTATATACGGCAGCATTAGTTAATTTCCCTTTGCCAATGGAATTGGCAGCACAATCCTACTACACACAGTAATTCAACGGAATAATATAATTAACGCTTGATATTACTCGAGCTTTGGATTAATTAGCTCTAATTGGTTGTTTGAGGATGACCAATATAATATCTCACAACAACCCCAAATAATATCACACTGTTATTTACTTTGCGCGTGGTAAATTTAAAATTAAATGTCTTGTCGCCCCATTATTTAAAAAAATATTTTACTTAAAGAATTTGGCTTATAGTAACCGATCAAAACGAGATTTTTAGCTGAAACAAAGACAGAAACGGAACAGCTTTTTTTATCGAACTAAAAGTCAATTCAAAACTCCAAAAAATATGTGTTTTTATTCATAAACCGGACGAGTTCATAAAATAAGTATTGAACAAATCACAAAATGAAATAAAAGGTATAAATTTAATGCGTAAATTAGTTTATTTTTAATACTTTTTGGTTCGTTGTTATGTTATACATATGACTTATATGTAACTTATTTACTATAAATGAGTGACAAAAATAAAAAAAAAAACAACGAGAAGAAAGAAAAGAAACTAAGAAAAAAAAAATTGCCTAATTTAATATTCTTGGTCATAAATACTAAACTTCTGAACTTCCTCATTTTTAAAATTAATCATAAACGTTTGATATATTTTTTTATATAAATAAAAGACGAGTGATACACAAATTTGGAATATCCAGTGACCGGCTTCATTGCTTTCTCCACATCTCTGAGACATGTATCTTTATTAAGGAATTCAATGAATTTACACAAAACAGAAGTAGGTAGGTATAGAGAATTTAAAATTATATGAAAATAAATTTAATTAAATTATTTTTGTCTTAATGATCATTAACAAAGTGTTTCTGCAATTAATAAGTTGATATAATGATATTTTAATAAGTTTAAGTATTGTTTATATATTATTTTTGATTGTTCCATCGTTCGTGAGTTTGATTTCTGGTGAAACCGGTCACTGGATATTCCAAAATTGTGGATTAAAGTATCACTCGTCTTTTATTTCTTTAATAAATTACAATGAACTTCCATCAAGAATTTTCACTTTGAACTTAAATGTTTAATATAATAATCAAAACGTACTCCATATACAGACAACAGCAGCTAATTAAAACAATCGTCGCATTTTTACTAGGTTTTGCCAGCTGTGACTTCATTTTTTTTTCTGCGATTTGCAATACAAGATGTCACATTTTGTTAGATTCAAATCTTCTATTGTATTGAACACATTATGGGGGAAAAAATGGGATAAAAATTATGAAAAATAAAAAAGTGTGTAATTATTTATTTTACAAAAATAAACTCCTGTAACGTGAACTTAAGTGGTACGATTTATATTTTCCTTTTTAATGTATGTAAGCAAATACCTACAGAAGAAGCTTGAGTAGTATTTGGTAAAAGTTATAGAAGTCATTATCATTTCTACAAACGATAAATGTAGATACAATTTTCAGTTAAGTATATTTTATTAACCCTTTTTCCACCCCTGTCCCACAAATATGGGGCTCTTCCCTTTTCCCCGTTCCCCATAAAGGTGACATCAAAGGCACCGCCTACCCCGGAACCCCCTTGCGAGTACATTAGTTTAAAGAAGCGTATACATTCGTCACCCTACTGTAAAGTGTGTATTTTACTTACTTTCAAAACAAAACATTAGACATACTTTGAAATTCAGTTGAATATTTTCACTGTTAGTTTTGTGGGGAAATTTATTCCGGATGTACGTACGTGTTAAAGCACTTACCTCTGTTATAGAACTGTTTGTTATGTTCCAAAATGCCAGACATCTCGTATATTTATTTATTAAATATGTCCATAAAATACAATCAAACTTAACTTGAAGGATGGTTGGCGAACGTGACAGCCACTGTACTACGAGGCTGCCTTACTTTCGCTCGATTTTTTTTTCAGATTTTTTTCCTGAAAGTAGCCATCGATTCAAAAACACTCGTTCAGAATTCTGGTACTTTTCCACACAGGGGACTGTATTATTCATCCGCCAGGACATAAATTTATTATTCTACTTATGTATTTCAAACGTGAAATATAAAAGTGAGTAAGTTCAGTGGTTTTTTGGACTGTTTTATTCGCTAATGGACTATAAAAATATGTATATACATATACATTTATGTATCGTATTATAAGCGCTATGATTTTTAAAAGTTTTGTTCATTGGCAATTACTCTGCCTGTGTTCATGTTCACAAGTTCTAATTGACGAGTTCTCCTAATATGCGAGTTGGCTTTCCGAAAACCAGAAATCTATCACAACACTCTTAGGAACTTGTGGTGTAGTTGATTTTCATTAAAATAATTTTTGTACATTTTTTCGAACGTTTTTGAGAAACTTCGGCAAACAATTAAATGCTCTAGTTTTTATCGTGTAAAAGAAAACATTTTTTAAATCTTATTTCTTGTAGAACTGAACTTCCTTAATGCATAAATAACAATAACACATTGGATTTCTCAAGCATTAACTTAGATTGTTTAAAATTAAACGTTTTTTACGAGCAAAAATGCTTCATAATAACCATAACGTAAAACTCCTCGACTGGTATTATTTAAAAAAATACAAAATGTTTTATAATTGTAAAATTTTAGTAACACTATGATTTCTTTTATTATCATCATCATCATAATTTCTCTTCCTGTATCCATGGTGCATAGAGAACTGCCTTTGTAAATTAAATGTAGTGTATTTCAACCATCTGTTACATAAAGGTAGTGATCAGTGCTCCGCTTCGGGTGCCAGTCTAGAAATAATGAAATGTTGCAGTTCATAAAACCTTCAAAATCAATATTTCTCGACCTCAAGAATGAAAGAACTCAAGACCTCAAGAAATCACTATACAACAAGGTGGGCTTATCTCCATGCGATTTTCTTATTCGGGATTTTTACCTCTTCCATTCGTATTCTTCCAGTAGCGTTTATTTAAATTTAAAATAAAATGCATTCCCTATACACATGCCATGATTTGTAGTTTTTATGTAATAGCGTATTTGTAACATACGTATAACTAACTTAGTCTGCGATCTAGAGTATGCCGATGATGCGGTTGTAATTGACGATTCAGTCGGGGGTCTTCAGGCTACCGTAGATAAGCTAAATAGATACTCTGCATGCATGGGTTTAAAAATCAATATTGCAAAAACCCATATACTGTGTAATACTTCGTGCCTTGATGCTCAAAATCCCCTGACTTTGTCAAACCAAATCATCGAAAGGGTCGAGAGTTTCACATACTTGGGAGTATATATTACAGAAACGGCAGCTTCCAAAAAGAAATGGTAGTGCGGTTAGAAGTAGCAGGAGCCACATTCAACAGTGTGAAGGCTGTCTAGAAATTGGATATTTACTCCTGTATAACACATATTCCCCTCTACGGATGCGAATTGTGGCACCTCACTAGGACCCAAAACAGCTAAATTCTGAGTTTTGAGAATAGGTGTCTCAGAAGAATCTTGGATCCGCATATCCACATCCGTATCGCATATTGGTTTGACTTTGTCGTAAATGAAATAATAAGAGAACAGACTTCAGTGACAATTATCGTCAAGCGGAGGCGATACGGTTGGCTAGGCCATATACAAATAAGACTATTTGCAGACGATGCCTTAATATATATATCGGGAGAAAATTATAAAACAATTATGGACAGACTAAATCATGATCTTAATCACTATTATTATTTTTAGCCACAGTGATACACTTATCACTGTGGCTAAAAATTAATAAATTAAAATTAAATGTTAACAAAACTAAATATATGAATATAGGAAACAAAACAATAGAAATTACACCATCAAGTAATATATATAACATCAAAACTTGTTGGATTCAAAACTTACATTTCACCAAAACGCTAAGATGGTAATGAATAAGATTGCAAAAAAAATATCAATTTTGGGAAGGATCAGAAGATTTATTGATAAGGACTCCTGCAAAACTATTTACAAAGCAATTATTGAACCACACGTTAACTACTGTAGTAGCATTTTATTTTTATCAAACAAAGAAAACATAGATAAACTAACTGTATTACAAAATAAAGTCTTTAGAATCATTTTGAAAAAAAACAGATATACGAGGGTAAAGTCGATGGTAAATGAAATGAAATTATTAACATATAAACAAAGAATATTTTACAATACAATGATATTTGTTCATAAAATTATAAACTCTAAAAAAAAAACAGAATTTTGGAAAAAAATTGATCGGAACCAGCATGAACACGATCACAATACTAGAGAAAAGAACAAAATTAGACTTCCATTTAGGAAAAAGGCAAAGTCACAAAATTCAATTTTATTTAAAGCAATTAAAAAGTATTACGAAATGGAAAAAAATATTTATGAAGAAAAAAACATATCAAAATTTAAAATAATGGTCAAGACATATGTGATAAACAATTTATAAATTAAATATATTTGCAATGTTTTTATTAGAACACACATAACAATATGTATGATATGTGTGCCCTACTTTAAGATTTAAATAATAATAATAAATATACTGCGGATGCCTCCTGAGAGCCCTAACCACGCTTGCTTACTTTACAAAGCATCAGATTTTCGGTGTCCTAGACGTCCACTGCTGACCGTTCGTCGGCAGTTCATGTCAAAACTTCGGGACGAGAACTTGACTTGAGAGGACGCAAAGGAGTTGGCATCCGATTGAGATGCACGGAGGCTCTTTATGGATACCATATGCTCCAACTAGGGAGCGGACATGAAATGTTGATGATGATGATGAACTTACGTATACTTATTGTAAAATGCAAATAAAAAATACAATGAACATAAAAATATTATTCAATAAATTATTTTTTTCTAAAATTTTTACATAAGAAGGTTTTTTCAGTATTGCGACGACATTTGCTCTATGTTCAACAAATACTTTTTATTTATGAAGTAATACTGTCTTTTTTTACGTTTAATAAATATATTGTACTCCACAATATATAAAACAAAAACCGAAAATGGCGGACTACATCTTACCCGTTTTTCTTTTTGTTCTCCGTTTCACAATGACTTATATTCCTTTGACTTTCTACAATACATTCTTCGTCCTTTCTTTCTTCGGTCTAGCTAATCTAAACAGAAAATAATGTGACTTTAAAACAAGTCCTAAATTTTTAAATATCTCACACTCGAGTCTTTCATCGCCACTTCGGTAAAGAAAACCATAGTTAAGTAAGACAGTTTCCATACTTTTAATACATTTGAACTGGAAATAGGCGTTTCAGTTATTTAAAGAATGTAGCAGTTATAGTTACCGTTTTGTAAACTCGTTTCTAAATAACGGTTAAGAGCATTATTGGCAAAAAATCTGGTCCGAGTTACTGCTGAAACAGTTTCACAAAATTAAATTGAAGCAGTGTGTGCCTTCCCTACTCATAGTTATTATTTCACAAACGGTTTTACATATCCTGACTAGTTTTCCGCAAGGGAAAGGGTGGCCACGGGTTTTCTCATGCTGCTTAAATCGTTTTTTTTTTAGAAACAGTTTCACAAACCATAATAATTTGTGAAGTAATAATATCCTGACTCAACAAATTACAACAGGGGTGGAGAACATTTTAAAGAACGGAATATGGAAATCTAGGCACTTTCAATGGTTATGTATTGTCGTTGGATGGTTAAAGTGGCCACTTTACACACTGTGAAACAATCAACATTTTGCCTATGTTTGAGCATCCCTATTCCTTCAATCTTTCCATCTGATGATTTTAGTAAAAATTAGAGATCTGAAACTTTTATTGTTGTGAAGAGATTCATCTGATCGAATTATTTCACATACTAGGCAACGCCTGAAAACAATTTGAATAATTTATTATATTTAAAGCATTAACTTCGTTGTCAAACATTTTACAAGTGTTATTAAATATTTGTATTACACCACTAATTGACTTTTTAATGTCTACCGGTTTTGAGACGTATCCGTCTCTTCATCAGGACATCAATTAAAACAACATGCAAAACCCGCTATAAACCTTCACCATAGTTGTTGCACAAAAATATAAAACCAACATAGAGATTTGAAACCACATGATTTTAGTGGGCAAACCTTATATGCACTGATTAGGTTATGAAAACGTTTGGGTGAAACAGTTTTAAAAAGAGGGAGGGTATAAAGGGAGGGGCGTGACTTTAATAGGTATAGGGTGACCAACATCAAACATTTTTATGACCTAATCACTGCACGTAAGGTTTGCCTACTAAAAGCATGTGCTTTCAAATCGCCATGTTGGTTTAATATTTTTGTGCAACAGCTATTGTAAAGGTGTATAATGGGTTTTGCATAATGGTTTAATTGGTGTCCTGATGAAGAGACGGGTAAGTCTCAAAATCGATAAACATTGGAAAGTCGGTACGTGGTTATATACAAAAATTCAATAACATTTAATCCATCAAATAATATATTATCAATTCGACGTGGATCATTGATTGAAGACGAAATGGAAAAACATTGTTATTTGGGGTTGAGGTACGCTTTACTGGCAAAATGTAATTATTTTTGTTACAAACTAATAGATGTGATCATTTTTTATCAACATGGTCCACACTAAAACCTGGGTTTAAGTTATATACCCCTACTTGTACTTTGTTACATCACTGCCCGATCGGTTTGTTTACTAGAAGGTTTAGTATAATTCAGTATGAAACAATAGCTTTTCCGACAGTGTTCATCTCTCAGAGTACTGGCTACCTGACACCTTTCGTTAGTTACGACGTACTAACTAGAGCAGACACATATCATTTTTCAGTAGACGAATGTAATATTTTCAGTCTATCACATCTTATTTTCCGTAGAAGCTTTGAGGATTTTCAATTTTTCGTGTCCTGTTTTTTTATTGAGCACGTTAAAAACCAAATTTTAAAAAACATAATAAGTAATTAACATACTAAAAAATATTATATCATAATTATATATTAAAAATATTTATGGCATCTTATTCTTATTCTTAGTGGTGGGGGTCAGAGCCACGCAAGCTCCTGACGTCACTACGACCTGCGAAGATCTATTGTGACGGATCCCTGTGTCTGTGAAGATCTATTGTGAAAAGTTCTCTCCCTCCAAGTCCAGGTTTATAAAGATCTAGCTATTGTGTGGAAGGCGAGAATTTACATTTTACTGAATCTCCTCCTCCGTAAAGTATCGGGTTATAAGGTCGGGGCGAGCATTTTTACATCCTCAGGTTTAGCCGGTGGTCTCCCGAAGATGAGGCTCCTTTTTTGATGCAAAACATTACATTCACATAGAATGTGTATAGGTGTTTATTCGTCTTCGCGGCAGAACTTACATCTAGAAGTTTAGAAAAAGTTCATTCTAGCAAGGTGTTTGTTCAATCTGCCTTGTAAGGGCTCTAGTGAAAACCCTCACTTGATTTCGGCTGTGCTTTATGAGGTCAAAAGCAAAACTTTGCGAGTACCTTTTTCTCAGTTCTTTCGCATGGGGCTGACCAGGTACTTTTTGCCAGAGCATTACACTCTGCTTCCTGGTCCATGACCTAAGCTCGTTACGGGGAGCACATTTAGGCAACCCATTTAGTCTCAGCTCCCAGCCTTGCCAGTTTATCAGCTGCCTCGTAACCGTCGATGTTTGAGTGTCCAGGTACCCAAAATATGTCATACTATTACACTCACCGAGATTTACGGCATCTACCTAATTACAGTTCATTCAACCGGTGGTTATTTCGAATTTACTTGGTATTTTTAAACACAGATTTAAAATTGTTTTATTTATATAGTAAAGTTTATTGTTGCAGCTACAGTGTATGAAGTTAGAATTTTAGATAATACTAGCGGACCTGACAGACATTGTTTTGCAAAAACGTTACCTTGCCTGCTATAAGTTGGTTCACTAAACGTATTTTTTATATTCGAATTTTCGATAAACTATGTATATATTTGACATTGAGTTCCACATGTTAATATTTTCATTTCGTCATTGGGTGATTTGCTGTTACCTGAAGCAAATTAAAAAAAGTGCAATATCACCAGCCGTATACATAATTTTTCAGTACGTGTGATGAATTATTAATATTCAAATATTGAATTTAAGTAGGTACCTTGGTACTTGTTTATGAATGAATTCCAAAACATATAAATTTTTTTTTTCAAATACGGAACTTTTTTTGCAAATGTCAAACTTTGCTTTTCTCACTAACAGGATGCAGTTATATAGGAATACGATTTTTTTCAATGTGTTAAATGTCAGTTAATTTTATTTTAATGTTAACAAAAATCCAGTAAAAAGAAATAAACGGGTAGGAATTATGAGGAATTTAAGGAAAGAATCTGATTGAGATCCACAAAAACAAACAAAAAAAAACAAAAAAACAACATCCTTAATTTTTTGAAAATGAATTCTCCTTGAACGTAATCCTAGTAGATCGATAAACACAACATTTATTCTCCTAATTTCTTTTTTACATGTTAGATTGAAGATTTTAATATCTATGAACACGCGCAGCGCAAAGATCTACATTTCTCTGAAAACCGCAAGTAAATCGGTTTAGCCGTTTAGGAGGAGTTCAGTGACATCACACGTACAGAAGAATTATATGTATAAAGATGTCGTGGACGGTTGGAATTTTTTTACAAAATTTAAATACGAAATAATTTAAGAGTTGATGACGTTAACACACGGAAGCTAGATTTCAACGCATGAACAAATATAATAATTGTAGCAACCAAAAATGATATCTAACTAAGTAAATAAAGCACCATATAGAAATACATTATTTATTTAGTCATACATTATAATATACATGTATAACCGTATGTATGTTCATGTGAGTTGTTATAAAAAAATATGGTGAATAATTTAATCATAAACAAAGTAATAAGCTTACATCAAATTTGAATTAATCTCCTTTAAAACACTCTCCTTGGCTAGCGATGCACTTATACCATTGTTAATTCCAATAATTAAATAAAGTACAACTAAATAAAATTAAAGCTAGGGCGAAAAAACTTTAAGGTACGAGTAATAAACATCAGTCGTCCCAGATATGCAATTATTATTGTTATTTATTTTATTTATTTCATTTATTTTATTTATTTCGTTTATTTTGTTTATTTTGTTTATTTTGTTTATTTCAATTATTTAATTTATTTCATTCATTTTATTTATTTTATTTATTTCATTTAATTTATATATTTTTTAAATATTTTTTTAATGTTTTACTTTTATTCTTTATTTTATTTATACATTTTTTTGTACCACAACAGGTCAGGAGGCCCAATTACAGTGGTGAATTACATCACAGAACATCCAGGCTTGAAAAAAATCACATTTTAATTTTTGTGTTCTTACCGGGAATCGAACCTGGAACCTTCTGAGCGTGAGTTAAGCGTCTTGACATCTACACCACGGAGGCCGCCGCGATTATCAAAATAATTATTATTTAACAAGTTCTTTATGGCTTGATTTTTTTCATTTGATTAAAAAGTTATCATGTTTTGGAAATCATTCAATCACAAAATCTCTTTTCCTGGACATTTCCTTCAATGCGACCTCTTGTGGTTTTTCCTTTAATACATAAGTTTATAATTATTTGACTCAGAGAACCATAAATGAATTGTGTTATTCGAAAAAAAGTGACTTGATTTTCATATCGCTATTTGATTCATGTAAAATAATATTATCATTTGTGGGGTTACCTGATTCTTTTCATTTCAACTGTCTTTACTTTGCACTAACAAATGAACGTTTTTCGCAGATTCTACGAGAATGGTGAGTGGCACTTCCTCTTTGCTGAAACTGACTTCATATGACGTCACCTAAGCGAGCCGACCGCATCATTACACCCCCACCGCCACCCCGTACAACACCCCCTTCCACACCTACCGGTACATTCAAAGGCATTACCATAAGGACCTAACTACACATCATACGGGGTCTGCTCGAGACACATGTCCAGGACGAGGGAGCTATGTGACAAATATTGGTAAGTTTTGGAAAGATTTTACCCACTTACATTTTTACTGAAAATTTGGTAACATTGATCGTTTAAGATATTTCAACTCAATATTTGTACACGAGTTATTATTTATGTGACCAATTAGCGCTTTTGACTTGTTTTTCCTTTTTACTTAAGAAATTTATTTTTTTGTATAATTTTTTTAAAATAATATTTACCAGTCTGGAATTGTTTGTTGTAGGGTAAAAGCACTTAATTTATAGAAACAAACCATCAGGTCATTTCTCCGTAGGGGTAGGCAGAGAGAATAAGTGAACATTGGCTTGCCGGCTATTACCTTGGAAAAAGACTTTTCATTGATAAGTAGGTACCTAGGTGCATATTTGACATCAATTCCACGTGATAATCTTTTCGTTTCATCATTGGGTGATTTGCTGTTACCCAAAGCAAAATAAAAAGTGCAATATCACCAGCCGTATACATAATTTTTCTGTACGTGTGATGAATTATTAATATTCAAATATTGAATTTAACTGAGTACCTAGGTACTTGTTTATGGTTGAATTCCAAAACATAAAATTATTCATTTACAAATATAGAATTATTTTTGCACTTAGCTCTTTTCGCCAACAGGGGTGCACTTTATTCATAAATGCGATTTTCAAAAAAATATTTAATGTCAGTTAATATTATTTTAGTTCCAAAATCTATTAATAAGTAATAAATGGGAAGAAATTATAAGGAATGTAAGGAAAGAATCGGATTAGGATCCATAAAAAGCGAATGTTTTTTGTAAACATTCAAAAACAAACTTTTTTTAAACACAAAAAATCAACATCCTTCCATTTTTTTGCATTATCATCAAATACAACCCTGGTAGGTCGATAAAAAAAAGGTTGATGCTTCTAATTTTTTTTTACCGAATCAATTGAAACTTTTAACTACGATTTAAAGCGCAAAGATTTCCATTTCGTTGAAAACCACACGTATATCGGTTAAGCCGTTTAGGAGAAGTTCAGTGACATCACACCTAAAGAGGAATTATATATATAAAGATTACCAACAAAAAAAAATACCTGGCAATTTTAATTGGTAGATTTTTTGTGTTATTACGTTTAAAACATTTTAAGCGAACAACAAAATTCAATTTGAGATAGGAAAATAATATCTTGCAACGTGTACGTGATACAGACAAAATGAATAAAACAAAGTTTCAATCCGCGCTACGGATTCGAACAGATCTGTGGACCTGAGAAGCTGTATGAATGTATGTGAAGCGAGATTTATTGTATTGTGGGGAAAAGATCTCAAAGCTCCGGCGGGGAGACTACTGCAAGTGGCTGGCTTACGTTAGCTGAGCTTTTATGGCCAAAGCTTAAATAGCTTTTCCAGGAAAATTACACCTTAGGATTTAAAACGATTAAACTCAACTACTATTTCAATGGCATATAATAATGATGAACTTCTACAATTATACTTGTGGTTAACCATAAACAATTTTGATTATTTACTTAATAGGGTGAAATAATTTCGCAAAAATTAAAAAGGTAGTAGGTATTTAAAATTTAGTTAATTATTTTTTTATATTTTAAAAAAGAAAACATTTATTTGAAACTGATTTTTTAAAACAATTCATGTAAATAAATTTTACTAGCATATTGAAAAATATAAAACAAAATAATTTCTTGCTTTTAAAAATTGTTTAATATTTCTTAAAATTGAATGAACAGTTCCATAATAAATTTTAGCATAAAAAAAAAAAAATTCCTATTTCCCGAAAGATATATGACAGGGCTTATGTCCTGGTATTAGCAAGTTTAAGGGGTCACTTTATACACCGGTAACATTCATCTTTCTACTTATGTTAGAAAATTCCATATTTCTTCAATTCGTCCAACTGGTGATTTTCATTAAGTTTCTGAGCTGAATCATTTATTGATGCGGTAATAATTGATCTGGCTAAATTTTTCCGCCCACATATTTGGTCAGATGAATCTCACTAGCATCAATAAAGGATTCAGGTCATCGTTCGAATATTCAAACATAGGCAGAATGGACAACCATGTGCCTTCTCTAATTTTTTTCCATCTCAACAAAGAATATATTTTAATAAAAATCTTACAACAATAATTTTTTTTTTTAATTAAAAAAAAAGGTTATAATTAATTACGCTATTGATTGTGTTAAAAAAATAACTCTGTTATTATTGGGTAATGCAATATACTTGAAATACAATATTTGCTTGGCGAAATAATACGATCAACGCGCTATAATAATCATATTTTATTATACTGATAATTACGAAGCACCTATACAGAATATTTCCATAATCCATTTGAAAAGGGTCAGTGTTTATTTGCCTTACTGAATCAGTTTATCTTGTTTGAGCACTCATTGGTTTCATGTATAACATTATCACAATTAAAAAATATTACTGGTGTTTCATTGAAACATTATTTTTAAAAACGAAAGAGAAAAAAATATTGCGGTTAGTGTACGAATGCAATGTCCTTTGAACCTTTACGCACGGATATGGGACATGAATTATAAATTAGTTTATATTCTTAGAAGACATCAAATTATAAATGAAAGCAACTATGGTGAAAGTGCATAGTGTATAGTGGGATTTACAGGGAACGAAGAGACTATTACGTCTCAAAATCGGTAGATATGACAAAGTTTATTCTTTAAATAATTGGTATATTTCAAAACTATTATATTTATGTTTTTTTTAGATATTTCTTGATAAAACTCCACAACTAATGATTAAGATAAAATTTGAAATCAACAAAATTTATTGGTTTATCTTCACTTTCATTTCATTTGACTGACGAGCGCTTTCGCCTAAGAAGGCATCTTTTGGACTGCTAAATTGTTTATAATATTTTGAACTTATATAATATTTGTAATAAGGTTTGGAGATGAAAAAAGGGGGGTCACATTAGTATTTTATTAAGAAGCTGACAAATACTTCTGTGACTCCTTATTTTTTTTATTATTATTTTATGAGGTTTTTTTGGAAATCTTTTTTATAATTTTATCTAAATCATATTTAAAAACATTTATTGCGGGTTCGTTTTTTCAGGGTATGCTATTATAGTGAATGTGTATTTTTAAATTAACACTTAAATAATAACTCTATGCTTAATATAATAGCCAATGTTGTAAATTACAACATTTTGGCAGAATAATTTTACAGCTTTTTTGTGCCGTCATGATAATCTGCTTGAGGCATTTAAAACCATTTTCAATTTAAAAAAACACGACCACATACGTATGTGCATATGTATTTTTTTTATACGTGTTTTTTTTATTGACATCAATACTTCAAAATTATGGCAAGAAAGATATGAAATCCGATATTGGCTCTATCAGACCCAATACAGAATTGATATTGTTCCTTCAGACATTTTTTTGTCAGTTAATCACTCATGTTTTAAAAGTATTAATGTATGATGTTGAAATGACTGTTGCTTAATAAATAACCTTTATAAATTAAAGTGAACTGTTTTATGTATTAATTAAATATTCAGATAATGTGTGGGTGTCATTTCAGTATCCTAGATTTTGCAGGTAGAAAATGGTTATCATATTAATAGGAAATGCAACTCAATATTTTGCAGCGAGCTGCAGTCTCGAGAAACGTGGCTCCCCGGAGTCTAATTGGGAGGGAAAACGCATCGCATCCCTTTAATACTCGCATGGAAACTAAATTCATTTGCATTTCCTTGGAAAATCTAACGTTATTGTGTTCAAAGAATAAATTATTTTATAACGAGCTCCGTGGTGCATTATCGCTTAAATTTATAAAGTTATTTTTATAAAAATAGAAGGAATGTTAAAATTTTCTTCCGCTTTAGAAAATGATTTTTTATTTAATATACTAAAATAAAACAAAATCACTTTGTTTTTATGTACCACTTATATTTTTTATAATTTGACAACCAACTTGTTTCGGCAATACTATGCCTTCTTCAAGGTTAATTACAAAATAACATAACATATATAAATTTTTCACAGTGAAGGTAGAGTGGGCATGGCTACGGGGGTAGAGAAGAAAGGGGGGTTGTGTGTGGATTTAGGGAGAGGGAACATATTTAAAATGGGACTATTACTAAGATTTATTTGATAATTAATAATATTTAAATTTTGATTTCCAGCCTTTCTAATCTCCAATATTTTAAAATAATCGATGCCTATCCTTTTTTGTTTTTATGTAGAATTTCGATGCCATCTTCAAAGTTGAATGAGTGACTATTTGTTAGGATATGGTCAGCAAACTCAGAAAAATTCTTGTTTCTAAGACAGCTCATATGTTCTTTAACTCTAATTTTAAAAGTACGTGATTTTTTTCCTATATAAAATGACTCGCAGTCATGGCACATCAACCTGTGAATGCCTGATTGATCTTATTTACCAGTTCTTTGTTTTGTGTTTTTTAGTATACTACCCATATTATTGGTTGTGTAAAATGCTGGTTTTATACGGTAAATGTTTTAAAATTTTATTTGAATAATTGTTAATGCATAAAATTTTTAATATTTTTACTGTTGATAATTTATAAAAAAATAGCCACGCTTATTTAGTAAACGTCTTGAAACATAAACATATGGTTTATTTTTCACTGGGTTTCAGAGGTTTAAATTTTTACAATGTTTTACGTGTGTAAATTAAAGACGTGCCCTGAATTATTTTGAATCTTTTTTTTTTTTAAAGTTATTAAAAGTTTACATTACTTCCTAAAATTTAATGAACTCACTAAATGAAGCATAAATATATATAATAAACTGATATTTCTCTATAATGTTTTGAGTATGTCCAAATGCTTGCAGACTGGCGGGATTTCCTCCTTAGGGAGTTATTCATATTTCAATTTGTTGCAATAGAGAGGAAAAACATTTTTGAGAAGGGAATATGGAAGTCTAGGCATTTACAAGGTTTATGTA